>NC_084589.1:10649000-10700760 GCF_033807715.1 Cololabis saira
GCTAATTGGCAGAGATCCGGCTGGGACTGCAGATAAAAGACAAATCACCACAAAAGTACAGTGACAGTAATACTGCTGGGTCACTTGTTTTTGGCTCCAGAGAACAGCTCATTAGCTTAGGAGGCAAAGTGTCCAGTGATTCTGCTCCGTTACTGCTGAGCAATTAAAAAAAAAAGTGAGAGGTCGTCTCCCGAGACCCGTTTAATACCATGGAAGCAAGTTTGAGCTGGGGGCAAAACAAAAGAGAACTGTCTTAAGTTTGGAAAAGAAGAAATCTCCCCTGATGACAAACAAACCATTGGTGTAATCAATGACATGATTGCAGGTAAGCTGCAGTAGCTGGGTAAACTGCACCAATCTGGAGTGAGAAGTGCTAACAGAGGTCTCACTGTGGGCTCACTGATGCCCTAACCTCTGGGGAAACAAGCTAATAAGAGCCAGGGTCAGTCACGCTGCTGGGATACACTTTCCCTGAGTCAGCAGTGAGCGCAGCCTAACAATGCACTATGCAGGCCAGCCATGCATCGTATGTATGGATCGGTGGGCTGAAAGCCCCAAAGAGGTGGTGTAAGCAAAAGCACAGTGCAGGAGGTGCATATATGAGCCTCATCTATAGCTTTCAAAAACACTGCTCATGACTAAATCAGTTAGACTTTAACCAGTATTTGAGATGGGATTGATATCTGATCAACGTTTAACACATTTAACCAGCTGTATCACCAAAAACCTTAGATTTAGCCCTCTCTTAGGGATGAGGACTTTATTTAAACTTAAATAGGCATCCAAATCTGATGGAAATCATTTTGAAGCAAAAGACAGACAATACTTGTAAATATGTGGTTAGTTTCAAAGTTTTTGAAACATTACATCGGAACTAAATGTCTGGCTGAGTGACGGGCACAGGAGATCTCACATCTCCTCGTTCTGTTTATTTACCATATTTTGAACTTCTTTTTAGATGAATGGATGATATTACCTGAACTATTTGAAAACAAATGCTCAGTTCATCATCTCCTGATGCAGTTTAGTCCATATTGTCCCAAGAACACACAGGGCCTGAAATGCAACTATGCATTAAAGTGGAATATAAACGGTCACTTTAAAGCCTGAGTTATGGTTCTGCGTCAAAACGACGCCGTCGCCGTGACGCCGTCGCCGTCGTGAACCCTTTGGACTTCTCCGTCACTCCATTTCTCCGCGGTGCAGTACCCCCCGTGACCGCTATTTCGCGATCTTTTCCTGAATGGTTTATTAGACTTTTCCGGTCACAGTGAATCAAAGAGATAAGGACAACTATTGTGCAAAAAAAAAAAAAAAAAAAAAAAATCACACATACATGAAGAAAAGAGCGCTGAAAGTTCACGACTGCTTCAAACCGGAAACCGCTACCAAGCAAACCAATCACAGGCCTCTCCGTCTGCGTTTGGTCTGCGTCGCCTCAACGCGTAGATACAATTTTTGGGAGGTGCACGTCAGTGACGGCATGTGGTCTGCGTCGACGCGTTCCACATGCCGTAGGCACGGCATCGTTTTGACGCAGAACCATAACTCAGTCTTAACTGTACAAACATGGGCAAATGTTTCTGATTATTGTGTTATCAGAATCAGAATCAGAATCAGAATCAGAATCATCTTTATTGGCCAGGTTCGAACATTGTCCAACAAGGAATTTGACTCCGGTAGTTTCGCTCTCTATGGTATAAGGTGAACAATAAACAAATGAACAATAGACAAATAGACAATAGACAAATGTGGAATTTCTATGTACAAAAATTATAAACATTATAAACATTTTAAGGTGCAGCAGTTTGAGGTAGTGAGAATAAGTACGACTTTACTATTTACAATTCCTACAGACAAGAATTAAGCAAAAATACAAGATTAGTTATTAACAGTTAGTTAGTTATTAACAGCTGACTACAGTGACCATTCTGTGACTTGTTTTTTCCAGTTGTCTGATGAATAATTGTCGACTTCTGTAAAAAGTTTTTACAGAAGTCAAAGTCATAGTTTTTACTATTAGAAATTTGACTCACTCAGCTCATTTTACAACAAAACCACGAACTATGGGCCCTGATGGCTCAGTGGGTTGAGCAGTTGCCATTTACAGAGGTCGTAGTCCTCGTGCGGGGGGCACGAGGTTCGAGTCTCTGCCTATCACCTGACATCGCGTTTGCAGCGCTGAACTGAGACGAAAAAGAAATAATGATTGGCCCCTGGGATTTCAGACCAGAGTGCCTTTCTCTCAGTCAGCGTTGAACAGCATCCACCACACCTCTGTAATCACCATGAACACGTGGTGTCAACAGCAGCTGGGTCAGGGACTAGTGTAGCAGTATCAATGCAACACGCACTTTGTATGTCACACAATCTGAATACTCTCAGTATCATAATATTACCATCGCTGGTATTTCATTATTGTAATCTGAATTTTTTGCTCAAGTCACTTTAAACTCAAGTCACTTTAGATACAATCCATACTGCCTTTAAATGCTGCTAAATCTATTTTGCTGCTATGTATGTTTTACGTTTGTTCCCTTGTTTGATTGTGTTGTTTGACTGAATCGTTTCTATATTTTCTGTGGGGACTGTGGGTGGAAACTAGCATTTCTGCTAAAATCCTGTGTAGTTACACTGCTTAATGTAGTGTTCATTAATATGCCTTGTCCCGTCTAAATAAACTTTGATTTGATATATCCGAAGTGGAAAACTTGCAGTCGGAGGAGGAAAACAGCAGCCAAACTTAACAAGAAAACGCACACCTTCTTCTCACTGTTCACTTACAGGACTGTCTCAGAAAATTAGAATATTGTGATAAAGTACTTTATTTTCTGTAATGCAAAAATGTCATACATTCTGGATTCATTACAAATCAACTGAAATATTGCAAGCCTTTTATTATTTTAATATTGCTGATCATGGTTTACAGTTTAAGAAAACTCAAATATCTTATCTCAAATAATTAGAATATTCTGGGAATCTTAATCTTAAACTCTAAACCATAATTAGCAATATTAAAATAATAAAAGGCTTGCAATATTTCAGTTGATTTGTAATGAATCCAGAATGTCATTTTTGTTTTTTTAATTGCATTACAGAAAATAAAGATCACAATATTCTAATTTTCTGAGACAGTCCTGTATTTATTAGGTGTGTATTTGCACACTGTTGACTGACTCCCAGTCATGCTGGGTACACGACATCCATCCTTACCCCAGAGGGATAAACTGGAAATAAAGCCGGCTGTCAAGAGTTTAACTTTAGATATTCAATATGAATGTTCAATCACTGTAACTGAACAACTTGTATTTTGAAATGATTTAGCTTATTTGTGGATTTCTATCTTGAATTTCCCCTTGGGGATCAATAAAGTATCCATAGAAATCATAGTATCATGCTGATATTAAAATCTGAGCTGATACTGGCACTGAGGGCAGCTATCAGGGCGGAGCGGGAGGGGCTGGCGCTGATGCAGATGGAGATGTGAACAGGTCAGTCTGCTTGTCAAAAATAAATGAGCCAATAGGCCGTGGCCGAACTGATATTAAATTGAGTGCGTTCGTATATAAATATAAAATTAATCAAATAACATGGGCGGCATCTGCCCCAAGGTGACCCAGCCCACCGGGCAAACCTCCAGCCTGGCAGATTACCTGTCAGCGCGGGCCGTTTGTCATCGCACCCACCGAGTTCACTCTATCTGCTTTCCCAAAGAGTAGCAGCGGCGGCTAAACAAGGACAGCTCCTTCACACCGATACGACACGACAGCTGTAAGAAGAGGCTGCTGACAGCTGTGCCTTCCAGCCAGGCACTTGCAGACCTCCCGGTCCAGACTGAGCAGCAGTTTCCCATCAGTGCTCAGTGCCCACCACTGCCCAGTCCAAAAAACACAGAAATAAGAAATAACAATAAGTCTTTGGAGCTGATTCAATTATTTGTCTTGATTAAATGTTAAATTGATCACTTTCTAGGAACAAATCAAATTAGAATGCATCCTTCATATTTCAGATCTTATCTGACAAACCTAATTCATACTGCTTGCTCATCAAGCCAGATTTATTTCAATAATTTAATCAAGATAAAATGAGGCTGCACAGAAATCAGGGCAGAGGAAAAAAAAAAAAGAAACGCAGACCCGAGGGAGCCCCTACACAACTTCGTGTCGACGGTGTCGCAGCTTTTGTTGGGTTTTTCACGACTGAAATCACGGATATAGAGCAACTGCAAAGAAAGCAGTGGAAATCACCTCCGTGGCTTTCATCTTTGGAAAAGAAACCACTGGAGCTGAGCTGAGAGTCATGAAAAGGATTTGGTGACAGACTGGTCTCCCAACAAAACCTCCATATATAACTGCTCTTGGATGATTTAAAAGGAGTTCTACTGTTTGTTCAGGAAAAAGCAGTATGTTGGTTTGATAAATATCTCCCCGCCGCGACAACTAGGGGTGGGCAAAAATATCGATATGGCAATATATCGCGATACTTTTCCAGCTGATTCAATATCGATATTCAAAATTTGAATATCGATTTTTTTTATAATTCATTTTATAATTTATTTTTTATATAACACAATTGCCTGTCCTTAAAAAAGGAAAAATAATGGACAGAGGTTTATTTATTTATGGATTTATATCTATACTGACTGATCACTGTGCCTGTCCTTGGTTTTAGTACCATCTTTCGTGTGTTTATTATCATTTGCCACATAATTAAAGCAACCTCATACTAAATTTAATGATGATTTCATATGATGTAAATAATATGAAAAACATATACAAATATGTTGTAACTTTAGCTTGTATAGTTATAATAAAACTCTGTTTTGACTCAGTTTGTCCCATGAATTGTCACTATAATCTGATGAACGTGCAACTCGGATTTTAAGATCCATAAAGCTTTTTACAGTTTTCAGCAAACTTTATATATCGCAAAATTTGGATATCGCAATATCGTATCGTGAGTCAGGTATCGTGATGTGTATTATATCGTGAGGTCCTTGGCAATACCCACCCCTAGTGACAACAGTGACACAAAACGTGAATTAGCCGTTTATTTTCAATAGTACCCAAAAAAAAAAAGATATTAAATTCTGCACGCCTTGGAATTAGGAGATTATCAATGTTGCGGGTCACGGCTGAACATCAAACATCTCTTCTAAAAGCATTTGCAAGCCTGTGTTCATCAAACGTGACATGGCCATTTTGAGGGAAAAGTGTTGTTAAACAGGACAACAATTTCGGTTTGTTCTAAGTTTGGAGGATGAATAGTTAACGCGGCTCCCAAAGTGTCAGAGGCTTTCATCCCGGCTGCTCTGGCGCAGCGCATTGATTCTCCCGAGGTGCTTTTTGCCACCGTCTCATCCATGAACTATTTATTTTTAGCTCTATAGCTCTTCTGTTGCTCAGCATAAAGCCGAGTTATGGGACATTCAGGTCTGTCGGACATTTACGGCAGCTTGAAGCTCTCCGAGACATCTTACTGGAGCATTAGCAGATGTAAGGTCAGGCATTTACCTAACAGAGCAAACCTGCTCTACTAGTGCTTGATCCAAGCTGCTGGCTCTTATATCAGAGCTGCTCTAGTGATCCTGGTGTCCAGAACTCTGAGGGATCAATATAAATATCTGGTGGTCAGCGTGATAAACATTGGCAGCTGGGGAGCTGATGTTGGCACCAAAACGTGCTCTTGCACGCCTGTAAGGTGGAATTTATCACTTTATAACAATGATTCAGCAGTGTTGGCCACAAAAGGAGCTTCAAACATCAGACTCGCTGCATTGATTAGAGCCGATACGTTTGACTTCAAACCTCGGAGATGAAGCTATCGATTGTACTGTAAGAAGAGTAATCTATGACTCATTTAAGTGGCAGGGGACACGGGGACATGCAAGCGTGACCCACCGTTAAAGACATGTCACTGACACGTCGACACAAGGATGAAAGCGTAATCAGGGTCATGACCTCTGGTGGCAGGCGTCCTTTTATCCTTCAGATCAATAACACCAACTATTTAGCTCAAACTGGGATGAATAATTAAGCTTTTTCCTGTCAGGGTGACCCCACTCCCCTTGAGGAGAAGGCTGGGGTTGAAGGGTGACCGCCGCAGCCATTTTGAAAGTGAATGACATCTAGTTTATGGTCACAGGAGAGGGTGGATGGATTCAACGAGGGCCTGGACCAACAGAGACCCATAGTTCCAGGAAGATGTCTGCTACGAGGCATTCAGAGAGCCAAGAGTTTCATTGTGATCCTTCAGAGTATTCGTTGATACTCAGTGTTATACAGGACTAGGGCTGAACGGTTCTTCCCCAATATTACAATATTTTTTTTGCTTCAATAACATTTAAAGCGTGGTTTTTAAGACTATCACAATTAGGAATGGGTGATATTTTACCGTTCACGATAAACCGTCAAAAAAATTCCTCACGATAAGAATTTGTCATTTAGCGGTAAAAACGATAAATTCCCGTTGATGACGTTTTTGTGTAAAGCTGATTTATAGTTCTGAGTTAAATCCACGCACAACGTATGTGAAGGAAGGAAGGAAGGAAGGAGCAGGAGGAAAGAAGGTAGGAAGGGAAAAAAGAAGGAAGGAAGGAAGGAAATGAGCCTGAAAGAAAGAAAGAAAGAAAGAAAGAAAGAAAGAAAGAAAGAAAGAAAGAAAGAAAGAAAGAAAGAAAGAAAGAAAGAAAGAAAGAAAGAAAGAAGAAAGAAAGAAAGAAAGAAAGAAAGAAAGAAAGAAAGAAATGAGCCAGAAAGAAAGAAAGAAAAAAGGATAAATTCCCGTTGATGACGTTTTTGTGTAACAAACATGGCGGATCTGAGAGCGAGATAGATTTATAGTTAAAAAGGTGGAGTTGAATTGTTATTTTTTTATCGTCATTTTTATCATTATCGGGATAAATGCCAGAAATGATCGTGATACATTTTTTAGTCCATACCACCCATCCCTAATCACAATATCATATACATTTAGTATAATTTTTTTTTCCAAAGACTAGGCATCTTTGTTTTAAGTCTTGCATATTTGAATTTAGCCAGTAAATACAATTACAGGCTAATAATAATAATATAATTGTAATAATATAATAATTTTTTTGGAAAGTGTAAACCAGATTACTTCAACACCACAAACCAACAGATCTACAACCTCAAATACAAACTTTAAACCGACAAAACACTTAAGGTAATACGAATTGGAAAGAGTTAATTTTTTGTATGTTTGTTTTTTTTAAATCAGATTTTACAAAATATTTAACATTGGGACCAATGAAAACAGTGAAATTCATTAATTTACGATTTTCACTTTAATCCTACTTTGATCAGTTTAGGTATTGCAGCGTCTGAACTGGTTCTGATCTTCCTCTTTGCTTTAAAGTCCTCTCTGATAAGTGTTTTAAACCTACATCACTCTTTAATTCCAGCTCTTTGAGTTCCCTTTACATTGTGCATGTGGATATTTTCATACTTTCATCTTTTAATTTTTTATTTCAAGTAACGTTTAAAAGATCTCCAATCCTGTCCTTCTAATTTCTCCTGTGAAGGTGGTTTACCACAATCTCTCCGGGCTTCAATCATGTGCTGGACAGTTCTATCTATTCCATCTATTCATGGTCACAGATTATATCCTCCAACGTGGTTGTTAAGGAACGTCTTTGCTGCATCAGTTTGGGTTGAGAAGACGTCAGCTGAAACACATGAACCATTGCTGTACTGTTCCAATGACTGGCTCCTACTTCTTTACCCCGTACATCTTTCTGGGCAGCTATAAAAAGTACATAAAATGTGTCGCAAACCTTCTTAAGACCGTTTTGATTTATGTCAAAGGGCAGGTGTGAATACACCTGAAGGTCACTGTTCAATGGCTTGAAAGGACATGTTACTTAATGTGGATACATTCAAACTAATCATAGATTGTTTTATATCTGATACAGAATGTACATAATATTTTGTTTCACTTCTAAACTACAGGACTGTCTCAGAAGACTAGAATATTGTGATAAAGTTCTTTATTTTCTGTAATGCAATTAAAAAAATGAAAATGTCATACATTCTGGATTCATTACAAATCAACTGAAATATTGCAAGCCTTTTATTATTTTAATATTGCTGATTATGGTTTACAGGTTAAGATTAAGATTCCCAGAATATTCAAATGTTTTGAGATAGATATTTGAGTTTTCTTAAGCTGTAAGCCATGATCAGCAATATTAAATAATAAAAGACTTGCAATATTTCAGTTGATTTGTAATGAATCCAGAATGTATGACATTTTTGTAATTGCATTACAGAAAATCACAACTCTGAAACAGAGTTGCTCTGATTCAGATACCAACAGAATCCCACTGCAAAGCCAACACAGGAAGTTACACAATGCTGCCGTGCAACTTCCTGTTTAGAGTCTCCAGGGGAGAAGCAGCACCTGAGTTCTCTGATAGCTATCTAGCGTTAGCATTATGACGGCAATATGTTATTACTTCAAACCAGGACAACTGCAAAGCTGCACCAATTTCACTAAAAGCATTGAAGGAGCCGTCACATAAAAAAGTGTTTATCTAGAAATGGAGCGATGATGATGATGATGGACAAGACTGCTTTTGTCAGAATCTCTACAAAGTGCAATCAACACCTGGAGCCCAATACTTCGTGAACCCAAAAGGCCAAAAACTAACCCTGGTTCTTCCACAGGACACACGTACTGCAACTATTACTACCACTGTGTGCACTTTTCTTTTTCCTTAGTGGTACTTCATTTTGCACCCAGATAATTTTAGAGTTTATTTCTGATGTATTCCATGAGTTGGTTCATCGCTTTGTTCTATTGTTTATAAAAGCAGTACTTACAGTATGTTGTCTTTGTGTTTCCCATCTGCTGGAGAGCTCATTATCTACGTTTAAAAATTCTCTGGCTGGTTTTCCTTTGGCTTTATCCTGCAGGTTTCATCATCCAGTAATGTGATACACAAGAGTGTTTCACAGTCTTCTGGGTTTTTAGTTTTATTTTGGTATCCCTGTGACTCCCTTTGTGTCCAACTTATCTCTATGGTCCTGACTAATGCAATTTTTACTTAAAAAATAAAGCAAAACTTCACTGCAATTGCCACTGGGCAAACTCGAACATCTGTGAGTCAAAGCTCACAGCGATCTGAGTTGAAGTCCCGTGTGAGTTTCAGCCGGTGGCCCAACAGTCAGTCTGCACATTGATAGCTGAGCAGAGGAGCACATTATACATGTCGGACAAACTTTCACCCATCAACGAGGCAGCAAAAGCCAATCCAACAAAATAATCAAATATCAATAAATGAAGAAGAATTGGTTGAGTGCATTAAAATAGTCTCTTTCCAAACAAATCTATATTAAAACTACTTCTTGGTGATTGAAAGACTCATCAACAATGACTACAATAGTATCTGAGAACTGCTCTTTTGCAGTAATTGAACATTGTCTTGTCAGAAATGGACATCAGATATCCAGATAATACATTTAAATAGACAAGCGAAGAGAAGTTTCTTTTGGCCCGAATCTCATCTCCCTGAGTTTCCCATTTGGCTAACTCTAAATGAGAATTACAAAGCTTCAATATATAGGAGAAACGTGTGCAATAAAAACGCTTTGACAAAAATGGTGAGGGACTGATATCCGGCTCATATATTGGTCCCCTCTTTCACATATCTAGCTACCCATCCATTCATCTCCAGACCCTTTATATCCACTCCCTCAACATCTTTTAGCATTTTTATTCACCCATCTCCATCACCTGTTCAGATGGTGGGATCTCCTCTGCAGCCCAGCACTGAATAATGCAATCACAGTGACTGATTGTCAGGAGGCTGCAGAGTTAGACCGTTGCCCGTGTGTGTGCGTGTCTATTTCTATGTTGTCAGGCACAGACACACACACACCTGACGTTTGGTGTATGACTCATCTAAAGTCCCACAACTCCTCTAATGACCATAGTGCTTCCTCTCAGCCCAGTAGATACCTGCTTATGTTTAGGACTGGGTGCTGCAGAGTAGGGATGGGCGGTATGGACAAAAAAATGTATCACGATAATTTCTGGCATTTATCCCGATAACGATAAAAATGACAATTAAAAAAATACCAATTCAACTCCATCTTTGTAACTATAAATCTATCACCACATTCAGTCGGAGCCCTGAAAACACTGCTCTAAAAGATACTAAATGCTACTAAACGTGATCAATGGAAATTTATCTTTCTTTCTTTCTTTCTTTCTTTCTTTCTTTCTTTCTTTCTTTCTTTCTTTCTTTCTTTCTTTCTTTCTTTCTTTCTTTCTTTCTTTCTTTCTTTCTTTCTTTCTTTCTTTCAGGCTCATTTCCTTCCTTCCTTCCTTCCTTCCTTCCTTCCTTCCTTCCTTCCTTCCTTCCTTCTTTCCTCCTGCTCTCTTCTTCCTTCTTCCCTTCCTCTTTTCTCCCTTCCTTCTCCCCTTTCCTTCCTTCCTTCCTTCCTTCCTTCCTTCCTTCCTTCCTTCCTTCCTTCCTTCCTTCCTTCCTTCCTTCCTTCCTTCCTTCCTTCCTTCCTTCCTTCCTTCCTTCCTTCCTTCCTTCCTTCCTTCCTTCCTTCCTTCCTTCCTTCTTTTTTTCCCTTCCTTCCTTCTTTCCTCCTGCTCTCTTCTTCCTTCTTCCCTTCCTCTTTTCTCTCTTCCTTCTCCCCTTTCCTTCCTTCCTTCCTTCCTTCCTTCCTTCCTTCCTTCCTTCCTTCCTTCCTTCCTTCCTTCCTTCCTTCCTTCCTTCCTTCCTTCCTTCCTTCCTTCCTTCCTTCCTTCCTTCCTTCCTTCCTTCCTTCGTACATTGTGCGTGGATTTAACGCAGAACCATAAATCAGTTTTACACAAAAACGTCGTCGGGGAATTTATAGTTTTTACCGCGAGATACAAATTCTTACCGTGGGGAATTTTTTTGACGGTATATCGTGAACGGTAAAATATCACCCATTCCTAGTGCAGAGTGAGCTGGCTGCATGAGGTTTATAGCAGGACACCTACAATTCTGGATTCAACCAGTTTCTCTAGAGCACTGAGCAAAACTCAGACCCCCCCCTCCCCTCCCAAAGTCCATGACCACAGGTCAGAGTTGGAAACGCAGGCTGACTGGTAATAAAGAGCTTTACCCGCAGCTCAGTCATCCAGGAAGGGCTCAAGAGTCAAGCTGCTGCTCTTCAACATCACAATTAGTGCGATGAGGTGGCTTGAGAACTTGGGTGCCTTCCGGGTGCGTTCCTTGGCACAGTAGATTCTGGACCAAAGAGAGATTATATCTCTTGGCTGGCTCACATTCAAATCCACCCTGGCGGTTCTAACTCACATGAAGGTCTGGGGATCTCTTCCCCTACTCCTGCAACTCCGATCAAGAAAAGCAGGAGAGCTTGGATGGATGGATGGATTTTCAGTCTGTTAAAAACATTGTTCTACTTTTTCGAGGAAAAAATTGGTTCAAGGATGAGAAAAAAGGAGCATCAGCGGTGGTTTGGAGTCATTCTCTGAATGTCACAGTTTTCTGTTCATCATTTTCAGATAAATCCATCAGACCATTGGACGGGACTGACAGACTGATGTTTAAAATCACGATCCGTCCTGTTGAAAACTCAATGCACGAATCAGTCTTTGAAGTCAATACGTGTTTGTTTTTTTCCCCTGGCAAAGAACTGACTCATCCCTGTTCTCTACAACCAACTAGAACGCAGTGTTTATAATTACATCCGAGCGCTCATGTTGTTGGCCAGAATGACTATATGATGAATGCTGACAACTTCCCCTTTTTCCTCCCAGGCCTACGTCTCTGGTATCCAGACTGTCCCTCCCCTCCAAACTGCTCTCCAGTGTCACTCCACACAACGTAATGAGTGCTTTGCTGTGCCAGTTCTGCTGAGAGCATTTCAACAGACTAAAAGAGGCTTGTGGGTAAGGAGGTGCAGGCTATAAAAACTGACTAAACATGACACAACATTATTGAATAAATCCAGCTCATCGCAACGCTGATGTAACCTCTGTCATTTTGTTTGTGGGTCTTAGTTCCGACAGCGACTTCACTGCAAGGGTTACAAACGTTATAAAGACATCTCAGAGTTGGAGAGACGCAACGCTTTGCAGTTCAGTCACATTTATTTAAAGGAGAAAAGAGTAGATGGGAAACCAACTTGGGACATGGGTTGTATTTTATAAATCCAGGCCACTAGGACAACTAGATTAAATAAGCTTTAAGCAAACCTCTTAGGTTGGCCGAATATATTTGGTGAAGGAAATGAAGTCCACTACAATGTAAAGAGTGTGGTTCCCTTCACTGGTAACAACCACTGTTATGTGCAGCTTCTGGTTCCTGCCTCTCCTGTGTTTGACCTCCATCTATCAAAAAGTTGGGATGCTGTGTAAAATACCAACAAACACAGAATGCAATGATTAACAGATCTCAAATGTATAATCTAAAGCTCAAATGTCTCCTTCTCTGAAAGTATGAGATCAGGATGGGGATCCTCAGTTCCCTGATGTGTGTGGACTAGGGCTGTGCGATAAATCGATTTTAAATCTAAATCGGATTTATTATTCAAGACGATGTTAAAAAAAGGAAAATCGGAAAATGGATTTTCCCTTTTTGCAGCTGGCTGCATTACAGACAGAGCTCGTCTAGTCATCTTTGTTTGGTCAAGAAAATTGTAAATGTTGTCACTTTACTAAACTCAAGGAGGATTTACAGTATCTTTCAATTGCACTTCATTCCCAATAGGGAAATTTGTTTGGTATTTTTATTTAAAAATAAAGATAAAATATTTGAAACAATTTATTCCATTGTCTTTTGTAGTTTTACCAAAAAAATCTAAATCGAAATCGAAAATCAGGTTTTCAGAGAAAAACAACCGGGATTTTATTTTTGTCCAAAATCGCCCAGCCCTAGTGTGGACTGATGTTAAAATCCTGGTAAACATCACCCTGTCAGTGGCAAAGCTCCTCATGATCTTCTGATACGGCTCAGACAGGTTTGAGATCTGCAGTCGTTCAGTTCTGCTATTATTAACGTTCTAACCCACATCATAGTTTTTGGAGAATCAGGGTTGTCCCGACTAGACGACAACTTATCAAAAACCCTAAGGTTTTGCTTTTGCTGCCAACTCCAGAATCCTGTAACACTCCTACAACCTTCTGGACATAACACAACCTGACCCAGTCCATCAATACATCATAAAGCATGTTTACCCTCATATTTACACATTCTATAAAAGCTTGGATTCTCAACATACTGCTGTTGGTGAATATACACTAAAACAAGAGAGGCACAAACTGGGACTCAGCATATCCAACTAAAAACATAGCAGTGACACCTCCCCGTAGTTGAGACTCCATCCACATTAGCAACACACGACACCACCTGACCCCGGTCAGGTTACATGCAAAGTCCCCATCCTCATCACTATCTGTCCCGTCTCATTATTATTCACATCAGTGTCAAGGCTGTTCTGCTTTTTACTCTTCGGTTCACGATCATATGATACGGGCTTGGCAAATAAGGGAAGGACGCATTGATCCAAGGGAGTGCATCAGGAAGTGAATCTGTGCAACGGCATCCTTGTTTGAGTGCTTTTGGTCTTGGAGCTGCACATTAAGCTACAAACGCCATAAACCAGAAAAGGGTCTGTAGCAGATTAAAAATGATCTTTGATGCTTGAACCTGCTGGAGTAGTGTAGATATCAGGAGCAAGTGGTACAAAAGCTTCACGCTTTCAGGTGTAATGTCACCACTGTGGATGATTTAGATGTTTGGTTAACCCCTTCAATGCTTGACACGTGAAATAAAACGCAAAACAACGTGGTGATTATATACTCAATTTCTAAATGATTTCCCATCATTAAGAATACATTAGGAATGTTTATTTTTATTTACCGTATTTTCCGCACTATAAGGCGCACCTAAAAGCCTTTAATTTTCTCAAAATCCGGCAGTGCGCATTATATGATCATTACGGTAATTTCTGTTACTGTAGTCAGGGGGATTGTGGGTAATGTAGTCAGTGTCGCCGAAGTAACAGTCCTAAAAACGTCAGGACTCGTCACAGACGTTCAAGACAACAGCAGCGACGCTGATTCGCATAATGGAGACGTTGACGAGACGGAGCAAAGCTGGTTTTTATTTTGTTAATAAAGTTTGACATACGGTACTTTTCTTCTTCTTGTTTTTTTTTTTTTTGCATTTGCATTTGCTGTAGGATTTTGTAGCATTTCCTGTAGCGCAGCTCCATCAGGTAGATACGTAACTCAACCCCAGCCACTATAGTACGGTACTTTACCATATATTTAGTGCGCCTTATAATGCGGTGCGCCTTATATATGGAAAAAGTTTTAAAATACGTCATTCATTGAAGGTGCACCTTATAATGTGGTGCGCCTTATAGTGCGGAAAATACAGTAGTTGTTTATACTTTTTTTTTAAGATTTGTTTTGTGAAAAAGATGTTTTCTTTCCTTGTTGAGTATGGGGTTGCTGCAGAGGTCAAATATGATACATCCGGTATCACAGGGTTAAGAAGCATACAGGATATTAAAAAGTGCTGAAATCAAACTTTTTTTCGTAATGATTCACACTTTCAAACTCACAACAAAAGGTTTCAGCAGGTTATTGCACCCTGGCCAAGTCACTCAGGAGAGAAAACAAGAAACGAGGTTATTGGGGTACACCTTGTCTGCAGCCTGCAACATAACCTGCACGTCTTCCTTTGTTTTTTTTGGGCCATTTCGCAGGTTTTCACAAATAACTGTGAAAAGGATCAACTGACCTTTTCTTGCAAAAAGCACCATTATTGTAAGTAATGAAAACAGAGAACAATGCAACAAAAGTAAAACAAGACATCAAACCCCCTCGGGCTCGTCTTGTCACCCCAGTGAGGAGCTCCCACCAACCCCTAGACGGGACCCCTGACTGAACTATCCATGTCCCGGGGTCGGGACCCTCATGTGGCTGCAGATAAACACCTGTGGCCTGCACTTTCTCAGCCCGCCTTTTGTCTGATCGTGTCCTCCCAGGCCACTTAAACGGGCTCACGTGGCCGCCCTCAGTGCTCCCCTTCGCCTCTTTCTGTCGGAGAGTCTGCTCGTCTATCTTCATTACCCCGGAGACCTTAAAGACTTCTTTAATTGGATGCAGGTCAGCCGATAGCTGATTGGTTGATGGGGCTGCTGTTATCAGTGTCTAGGCAGACGGCTCCCGGCCGTACAGGTTATTTCTCTTACAAGTCTGTGTGAGGTAAAGTGGTGGAGACGAGGGACGGATCCTCACTTTTCTAGTGGATGCCAAGAGGATATTTATGAACTTATCTCCGGGAGGATGAAAAACGGAAACACTGACATCTGTCTTCCTGTTGCGGGAGATGAGTTTACGATAAAGCCACGTTTCAATCAATGAGACCCGTCCTCCGTGTTCGCTTATCCGTCCTCCTGCTGCATGCGGCTGCAGCGTGTTGATCCGCAGGATAAAATCCCTGGCAGTTCTCAATCCATCCATCACACTATCAGTAATATAAGTAAGGGGGGTAATAAGTGGGGAATGCAGAGGGAATGATTTGATTTGATTTCTGTTTAGCACCTGCATAGCTGTCAGTCTTGCTTACTCTGCGTGGCTCTGCTGGTATTAGGGCCGCGACACGAGGCTTTGACTTCAGCAAATATCCTGGTAACAGGTGAGGCTGTTCAAGCATTGGTGGGGGTAAACAGCAGCCTTGTCAATCAATAGGTCTGGGCTAAGTGACAGGTGGGGCCAGCAGGAGAGGTGGAGGTGCGGGTACAGCCAGAGGTGCTGCAGATCCTGCAGGACGGAGCCGTGTGTGGAGAGACCTGACGGCAGCGGCATCACCGAGATGAACAGGAGTGACAATAATAGAGCACGAAGCATCCCTCCCTCCCTCCTTCTCCATCCTTCTCTCCTCTCCTCTCTCCTTCCTCCCTCGGCAGCAGACAGGCAGACGGCCGGAGCCGAGCCACAGCGCTGCCTGCCACTTTCCTCTGTTGCCACGGAGAAAGAGGCGAGGAGAAGCAGTCTGACTGCAGCTGGATTTCAGGGTCATTTGAAGAACACAAGCAGGCAAAGCAGAGGGAGTTCTGTTTTCAGTTCATGCGAGGGAACCAGAACCCCCCCCCCACACCCACCCCCTCCATCTACCACACAACAGCTAAATCAATAGAGATGACAACGCAGTTGGAAGGTCATTTGCAGAGCCGTGTGGTGGAATGCTCGCTGATCTCCAGCACGGAGAGTGAGTGGAAAAAACAAATCCACATCTTGCCAACACTCCTGCCTGCGTGTCCTGCTCGGGTCCAGCTGGAGGAAGGAGACGCGCTCCCAACAATTCCCCGTCTCCTTCCCAAACATCAACATGCAAAATGGGGCTGAGCATTGTAGAGCAGCATACACAGTTTCAGAAAAAGCTCATCAGCTACCATGCATGGCTCTTTACACACATCTAAACACACACACACACACACACACCTCTGCACACAGAGCTGCTCTTTATGTAAACAGTTTAGGAAGGACGCACACGTGTGAGACCAGCAAAAGCCACACAATGCTCCCCCTCTTCTGTAACGAGCTACCAAGCATGGTTAGACACAGTGTCTCTGCAAAACATAAACACAACTGCTACGTCTTGAATATTGTTGGAGCTTGTTAGAGCGAGAGACGGGAAGCGGCAGCAGATTCACAAAGACAGCAGCACAGGAGCAGAGCAAGAAAAGCATGAAAAACGCATCAGGACATGAAGACGGAGGGATCAGAGTTGATCTGCACGTTACTCACAGAATATTCAATGGTCCCTTTGGGTCTCTGGAACGACATGCGCCTCCCATCCTTTTTTTCTGGAGTCTTCTTCTGGCCGGTATCTGAAAGCAAGCGAGGCAAGGTACGCATTACATTCATGTTCCTCTCTCCCCCAGCTTGTCACAAGCTGCCGTTTCCCAGCCCCGTGGGTAGACAGCTCATCCGTCAACTGTGAGCAAGCGAGCCAGCGGTGTGAGCTGAGAGCGCCGGACCACTTTCCCTCCCTCTCACTGGTTTCTCCCTCTGCTTTCTGCTCTCTCTCTATCACACCGTCCTCCCCTCGCTCTGCTTCTGCCTCTCTCTCTCCCCCCTCGTCTCCTCCTAGCCTGCCGCGCGGCGCGCTGACGGCCGTGGAGAACGCTTCACCTTGCCTTCCTCTCCCGGCTGACAGAGACCGGGCTGACCTCCATCGGGGCGCCGCCGCTTTGGTCCAGAGCCCGGGAGGAAAGAGGACCAGGTACTTTTCAAAAAGGGGAAGCAGGGGAAGCTAAAGCTGGGAAGAGAGGAAACAAAGTGGGGGGGTGAAGATGAAGGGAGGGTTTAGTGCGTTCTGCTGGTTGGGTAATGGAGGGATGCTGCAAGAAATGGTGACAGCTGATGAAGGTTTGCTCTACAGTAAGTGTGGTATTTTCACGCCTGCAGTTACTCTTCCCACCTTTCTTCAAAGAAGTGACAAGTAGGAATGGGCGTTATTTTACCGTTCACGATATACCGTAAGGAAGTAAGTAAGGGATAAAACAAGGAAAGAAGGAAGGAAGGGAGAAAACAAGGAAAGAAGGAAGGAAGGGAGAAAAGAGGAAGGGAAGAAGGAAGGAGAGAGCAAGAGGAAAGAAGGAAGGAAGGGTAAAAAAGAAGGAAGAAAGGAAGGAAGGAAGGAAGGAAGGAAGGAAGGAAGGAAGGAAGGAAAGGGGAGAAGGAAGGGAGAAAACAAGGAAAGGAGGAAGGAAGGGAGAAAAGAGGAAAGGAGGAAGGAAGGGAAGAAAGAAAGAAAGAAAGAAAGAAAGAAAGAAAGAAAGAAAGAAAGAAAGAAAGAAAGAAAGAAAGAAAGAAAGAAAGAAAGAAAGAAAGAAAGAAAGAAAGAAAGAAAGAAAGAAAGAAAGAAAGAAAGAAAGAAAGAAAGAAAGAAAGAAAGAAAGAAAGAACGAACGAACGAACGAACGAACGAACGAACGAACGAACGAACGAACGAACGAACGAACGAACGAACGAACGAACGAACGAACGAACGAAAGATAGAAAGAAAGAAAGAAAGAAAGAAAGAAAGAAAGAAAGAAAGAAAGATAAATTCCCGTTGATGACAAACATGGCGGATCTGAGAGCGAGATAGATTCATAGTTAAAAAGGTGGAGTTGAATTGGTATTTTTTTTATCGTCATTTTTATCGTTATCGGGATAAATGCCAGAAATAATCGTGATAAATTTTTTAGTCCATACCGCCCATCCCTAGTTACAAGGATGGAAAATGAAATGAAAGAGCTGCAAGGCAGAAACTAATGCTTGGACAGGGAATTTCAAAAAGAAAAGAGTGAAGAGTAATAAAGTTCATCACCAGCCTCTTAAACTTAAGCTGCCCCCCCCCCCTGAAAAACTACAAATGTATAAATAAATATATAATATAGTGGATGGATGGAGCAGGTTCTGGGCTTCGATGGAAGGAGTTGATGTGAAAGATGAAGATGGAGATGAGCGGGGGCTGGCTGAGGGCCTGGAGGTGAAGGAACGATGCTAGCTAGAATATTGAAGGCCAGGAGATGAAAGACAGAGGCAAAAGATAGGCAAAGAGATGAAAGAAAGGCGGAGGAGACTCTGGGGAGTGCAGATGCTGCAAAAAAGGTCTGGCTTTGGTCTCAACTTCAACAAAGAAAATTAGTTAAATGCATTGGAGAATGACGTATAAAGCTTTGTGCATCAGCTGTAAGGTGAGAGTTTGGACGGTGGGTTTAGATCAAACTTGTTTTGACCCACAGACCTCAGACACTTGTACATGCCTCTCTTTTCAAGCTGCTGCCGTGATCAATAAGTGCCTTTATCCGTACTCCTGAAGGCAGCTCGCTGCTGGGAGACATGAGTCATCCAGCAGGGCTGGTTCTGGGCTCAGGACTGCCTGACAACAAGTGAGGAGGAAGACGGGGCGGGGGTTGCTGCTTCAGGTGAAGAGCAGTCCCACACTCTACACCTTAACTCTGCTGAAATGGACTTGAACTTAACCTGACAAGACCCCCACTCCAGTCACTGATTGTATCTGTGAAAAAGCGCCCACTCCGGGAACAGTAACCGGTGCAGATCACGGTCTTTCCTGAAATGAATGTTTACTTTATTTTGAGTTGATGAACAATGATGGAGAGATGGGTGAACAGGGGGTTTGTGAGCTATAACCTTGTGGTATTTAGACCAAAGCATGCGCGAGACATTTCCTTAAAGCCAAAGAAAACTGTGTCATCTTTTCGAACAACATAGTAATAGTACAAAGTAATAATATCTGTCTTAAATGCCAAAGGTGTTGAGACTGACACCTCCGTGGGTCACAGCAGGAACAGAAACCATCCGGAAATGTCTCATCAGTGACTACCTTTACATGCAGTCAAAATTCGGGTTATTGCTAATATTCCAGTTACTAAAACATTTGGAATATTCCGTTTACATGGTAATTAATCATTCGGGATATCTGGATCAAACCAGCGACGCGTGGAGAACGTCATGACGCAATTCCCGTCATTTCTGCTTCTTCTTCCTGTATCCAAATTCAAAACAAATGCTGCTTCGCGCAACTTTTCGCTCACCTTCTTGTAAATCTGGCTATCCCGGTACTTTCTACCGTCTACAAATGCAGAAATGTTCATATCCATTACATTTATGAAGTGATTAGTCTCCTCCTGGTCTTGTGTTTCTCCGTGTTTATAAGAAATTCCTGGACTCAAAAGACCAGGATTCCTTGCAAACAGAGCATGTGCAGAAAACAAATTCCTGTTCCGTTTGATGGGGATATTCCGTTTGGCGTTTACATGACCAAATATTCGTGTTTTAAAAGGAGTAACCCAGGGCTCATATAATATGAGCAAATTCAGGTTATTCAAAGGGGTTATTGGTGTTTACATGCCCGTGCAAAGTCGGGTTATTGCCAATATTCGGGTTTTAAAAGGGTTATTGAGTGCATGCAAACGCATTACTTGATGTTAACGGTAGTTGCTGGTCCTTTGGTGGTCCGCCTTAAAGATCTGTTCATTTACACCAAGTAAAAAAGCTTCAGCAAAAATATCCCAGATTACTGTAGATATTTTCTTTATTTTTTACTGAACATACAGACATTATATCAATAAAAATGTAAAAACTGGTCCTTAAAAGTGTATTTATTGATAAGTATCCTGCAAATCTTCTACTGACATGTTTGGCACCAGGGTTCTTTAAAGATTTCACAAAATACGTTTTTGAAACATAAGATTCTTTAGTGAATTAGCAGAGCACCCAACACAACAACTACCACACAACTGAACAACTGATGCTCCTCAACCATTATAGGATTTATAAATAAAAGTTTAAATCAGTCGCTATTTTTCCTCATTATCTTTCAACCCTTTGAATCATTTCCTCAGTTGCAGACCTTTAAAAATTGTGAACTACGGCGAGTAAAAACATTGAGTTGTGGCGATATATCGTAGCTACATTACCAGCAACATGCGGACACGTCCCCTCCAGGATAACTGGGTTTATAAAATAACTGTCAAACTCTGGGATGTACTCCAGAAATACTACAGGATTTATTTTTGTTAAATAACTTACAAAACAGTGACTGCTCAGTGGGGGCACGTTTCACATCAATTATTCATCATCTAAATGAAAAGCAGAGAGGGATGAGCACTTCGACTGGGAAAATCAAAACTAGGACTGCAGAAAGATCTGGTGTGTGTTGCTATTTCGAGGAGACGCGTCATTACTACGATTTCATGCTTTCTCGTTAGAAACGAAGGCGACCAAGTAGAAAGCCAGGAAAGATTTATGCTTTTATTGCTTTTTGACATGTGCACACATGCCTTTAAATATTTAACTGTTGCAAGTAAACATAACTCGGTCTCCACATGTGGACCACAACTGCCGGTTATTTGGGAAGTGCCATCAAATTGACATGCGGATGCTGCTGAAGTGATTCCAAATGATTCAGATGATGTTGAATTTATGAAGGGACAGCGCAGTTAGCGGGCACTTTTAATGAATAGCTATCATTTCTAACTTACTGAATCATTGTCTCATAAAAAATGCAAATAAGAACAGCTGGATATCAAGTCATTTCTAGAACCATAAACATTATATCAGCAAATATTGGAAGAGAAATTGTTTTATGCAATGTTCCACTATTCAAAGCATAAGAGACAGACATTGAAAGAGAAAAGCATCGGGGGAGTAATTGCATGGAGGAGTGGGTTGTTGGTCTGAAGTTACACCTGACCCTGAATGAACACAAGAAATAGGCATTTTATTCACGCTGCAGACATGCAGTGAAGCACGGCCCCATAGCAGGAAACCTGCTTCAGAACGCTCTGGTTGAATTTAAAAGCAGTCCACATGATTCAGATACATTTCCCTTTGCGGATTAATAATAAGTACTGAATTGAACTTTTGGTCAACTACTATGGGCTGCAATGAATAATGTTTGAGACAAAACTGCTAATCTAGGTCTCTGTTTGCATTTGTAGATGTGATCTGAACTCTGTGTGATGGTGGGATTGATCCAATAACAAAAGGACATTTCCAGTGATAATCAAAATATGGTTCCCTTGCAGCCACACAGGCTTCCTGCACAGCAAATGTGTCTCCATTCATTTTTAGTTTACTGGTTTGAAGAAATAATTCCCCCTAAAGGCTGTGAATTAATTGGCTGATGCAAGTTATCTAAAGATGGCAAATGATTTACCAATTGATTAATTAGTTCATGCTACTACTGTACTTACTGCAGCAAGGAAGTTGAACTGATGAGCTCCAACATGTGAGTGAACTTCACAAACCAAGAAATGAGCCATTCGTTTTGATTTGGTAAATTATAAGGGTGATTAATGATTTCTTTGCGTGGTTATAAATGTGAGTGGAGGTAATGTTTTAAAGCTTTATAGGTATATTTCAACCCAGTAACCAACACGTATGACTGTACTTGCCCTTGTTTGTTGACTTGCGTCACATCAAGTATTAAAAAGGACCCAAGGCCCTGAGGAGGCAGCATACAGTATGTACAGGACTTGATTTCTGCATAACCACAGTACGCCACGTGCCGAGGCAGCGTTTTAAGATCCTGTAAAAACGCAACAATCACAAGCGCTGAGACGCAGAGGCTGTGCAGAAAATACCAACATGGGCAAGAAATGGCTACTACTTATCGACTTTGCTGTTCAACTCTCCCCCAGAAAAACAAAAATGTGTTGTTTTCCATTTGCTCAGTGTCGGAACAGCATGTCATCTGTGTGACGGGGCACACGGTGGACAAACACTGAAAGGAGCTGCTGTGCATCAGGAAAAACAAAGGATGCCTCTCACAAATGTGGGATGAAAACAGTAACCAGAGGTCCCGCCGTTGTCAGCAACTCACCAAACAACCCAAAACGGATGCATTCAAGACCTCGTGGGTCGGAGCTGTGCAGCCACAAACACAGCAGCTATTACTGTTGAACGTTCGTCCTCCTCACGGTTCACTACATGTGAAAAAATGTGAGCTGACTTCTCAAGTGCAGAGGGAGTCCGTCCTGCTGCAGCACAACGCTGTGATTTTTTTAAGTGTCCTACTGTCACATGAAAGCTTGAATCTGTCAGTCTGAAATCTTTCTTTCTTCACATTCAGAACTGCTCCAAAGCATGACTTAATCAATATGTACACAATGTAGGCCTGTGGTGAAAAAAATCGATTTTCCGATTCTAAAATCGATTCTCATATTAATTCCTAAAAATCGATTCGTATGTCTAAAGATCGTTTTTTTTTTGTTTGTTTTTTTCATCATTACATTACAACTTTTGGTATTTTTTTGTTTATGCCCAAAAAAGGAATGTTTTGTTGGACACGAGCATAACTAGTGCGATGGTTTTTGCCTTTAAATATGTTAAAAGGTATGAAAACATTAAAGTTTTCAGTTATAATTGCATACATTGTCAATGTGTCTTTGCTTTATATATTGTCTTTGGGTTACATTTGCATAAAATGCTAAAAACCAAATTCTCAAAAATGGGAAAAAATAAAACCGATTTCATGAGGCCCTACCTCTGTAATTCTGCCCCACATGATGTTTCTGAAAGCAGTTCTATCAGCATTCTGGGAGCTGATTGGTCCTTACAGCATCATTAGCTGCCAATATTTGCTGTTTAATCTCAATATAATACTAGTATTAATATGTTGCATAACCACACAGTCATATAATTCAGGGAACAGCTGAAGAAACATTTTTAATAACACTAACCCAAATCAATATCGGAATTGAATCCAATCAAAGCATGATAATTGATTCTGAATCTTAAGAATCGGAATCGAATATTGACATTTAAACGATCCCCAGCCCTAATACAATGGAGAGGATATTGTAAACCAAAACAATACATTGCAAATGCCTGGGACTGGGTTACAGCTATGGTCAGAAAAGGGTGGACGCTTTTCAGTAAATTTGTAGAAACCTTCCAGTAAATGTGTAGAAACCTTCTAGAAATTATAATATATAAATAACACTGTTCAGAGTAACAGGATGAGGAATGAATCTTGTAAAAGAACCGATGCAAGGCCATGCTCGGATAAATAGTTTCACTGGGCAACTGGAATATTCTTGTTGTTGAAATAATTCATGTGCTGCACAAAAGGAAATCAAACAGCCAAGGATGAACAGAACAGTCGCAGACTCCTCGATCAGCCCCTCAAATCCAACGATACACTACGGTCTCGTACGATCACAAAAACTGGCAGAAGAAACGGCGTCGCTCGAATGAACAGTTAGTGCCGCAGACGACTTCATCTGGACCATTTTAGACAAGCGCTACATGCAAATGCTGCCGTACGGCTCCAGAAACACGCTGTGATCCGTGCCCGAGCAGCGTGCTGATTATGAATCACGGCGGCTAAATATACAGCCCCCCCTTCACTTTGTACACATGAAGAACCCAAGCAGGCAGCTCGCTGACAAACATTCCCTCATGGACAAATAGAATACACAAGCAGCCAATTTTGCTGTGCTCCCTTGTTTTCCCTGCCTGCTGGCTATATCCAGCCCTCCCCAGATGTTATTTTTAGAAACCCCTCTTGTAAACAGAAGGGGAGGCGAGAGCTCTGCACCACCGCCATGCCGAACAGGTGCTCCTCAGCACCAGTCAATCAATCTGGATACTTTTCTTCACACGTCTGCAGGGAACCGGGGGGGGGAACGGCAGCCTGGTAATTTGTGGACACCGAGGACGGCCTCAGAAGATGAAATCTCACTGAGGTTTAATACATTTGGCTCGGGGCACATTTCGACCTTGTGTCTAGTGAAGCTTGGAACAGTTTGTGCTTGTTGTGACTGTAGAGAGAAAGCATCGATTTATCCCCCCTTTTTCACCCCCCTCGCAGTATTTTTATGTCAGATGATTAATTTTGGTCCCATTAAAGCTGAAATCTGTGAATCTGATTTGGAGTATACACTTCAACACAGCTAAATAACTCATTAAGCACTAAATTGGTACAATTTTCATGTACAGTATAAATACATCTACAGTTTTTTAACAAGATACTGGGCATCAAATGGAGCTAAATAAGAGTTTGCTCCAGCATCCACGGGCAGTAAAAGCCTCCAGCTCAGCATACCATCGCCCGTAAAAAACAGTAATACTGAAGTCACATTTTCAAAACAGAATTAGCTCACTTGTACGTTTAATCGGAAATCCAATATGACATCAGGTAAAGACATAATAGGCTCGTTACACAGCACACTAAAATAATACGCTTTGGCATTTACTTTGTGGTGTTAGAGGGAAAATATTTAGTGACACGCAGAGCAACATTATTCAGCTTTAAACACAAACAACTTTTTAACTAAGAAAACAAAATGTTTGATCTGTTTACAGATGTTGAAGTGGGTATGTACTTTGGACCTTAACAGCTGGTGTTTTTGTGATGCCTTTTATTGGGGCCATTAGTGAAACTGATTGATCGATTGATTCAACTTTATTGTCATTACACATGTAAAACACATAGTAACGACATGTAGTTTGGCATCTAATCAGAAGTGCAAAAGCAGCAGTGCAGTTTGTAGAGAATAAAGAGTAGATACAGTCAAGAGTATGTACAGAAGGGTGGTGTAAAGAGCTGGGATAAGTTAGCTATAATAATATACAGGTGGGTAATATAAGATGTAGTATGAACAATATGTAGACTATAGAGAGAAAGTATGAACAATATAGTCAACTATTGGCCCTTTTCCACTAGTACCTACTCTGCGCGCTTCTACCCGCCATGCCCCCGTCTTGCGCTTTTCCACTACGGGCCGAGACGGGTAAAGGCTGGCCGAGTAGATACTTTTTCTGTAACTATTCTGCCGAGGTTCTGAGCGTGCTGAGTTGGCCCTGTATCTGACGTCACCACCCTCCACGCCACCAATTGGTCGGGGGGCGGGGTCGTCAGACGTTTGAATCAGGAAGCGGGGAGTTAGCACGAGAACGACTCACAGCGATTTTATTATACAGTGCAAACGTCTGTTTGGTGATCCAACTCTGAGGTGCAGATGTTCATAAACCTGGTGCTGAGGAGAGAATTAAAAAGGGATCTAGACGGGCAATAAGGAACAACCAGATCCACAGGAGCTCTGTTTTACTCTGAGCCACTCGCGGCTCCAGCTGATTTCTCATCAGCGCCCACACAAACAAAGGGGTTGCGCAATCGAGGTACATTACAGAAGCTTCACCCCAACTTCTCACCTGGGTGTCGAAAAACAAACGAGGACAAACGCGGGTGGAGGCGGTACGAGGCGTCCCGAGTCGGGGTGCGCTGAGTAGGTACTAGTGGATAAGCGCCTTATGAGCCCCTTGGTTTTGCTGGTATCAAGGAGCAGGTTGTTGTCAGCGCACCATGTAGCTAAGTGCTCCACCTCTGCCCTGTAGTTAGACTCATCATTGTTTCTGATGAGTCCAATCACTGTGGTCTGCAAACTTTATGATGGAACTGGATCCATATATAGGTCCATATATAGGCAGTCATGGGTGAAGAGGGAGTAGAGGAACGGGCTCAGCACACAGCCCTGTGGTGCACCAGTGTTGAGTAAGCTGGTGGTAGAGGGGTTGAGGCCTGACCGAACATGCTGAGGCCGTTTGGTCAGAAAGTCCATGATCCAGCTGCAGAGGGAGATGTTTATTCCAACATCACCAAGTTTAGTGATGAGCTTGGAGGGATTGAGTGTTGAACGCTGAGCTGAAGTCAACAAACAGCAGTCTAGCGTAAGTGTTGTTGTTCTCCAGGTGGGAGAGTACCAGGACCAGCCTCTCAAAGCACTTCAAAACAATGGATGTCAGCGCTACAGGGCTTTAGTCATTCAGCCACGTCGGACAGGAGTGTTTCTGCAATAGCACCATGGAGGTGGTCTTGAAGCACACTGGGACTGCACCTTGGTTAAGGGACAGGTTGAAAATGCCTGTAAAGATCCCTGCAAGCTGCTCAGCAAAAGCTGTGAGCACCTGTCCAGAGATACTGTACCATCAGAGCCAGCAGACCATGCAAATATGCTCAACCGTTACAGTTGACCTTATCTTCTTCTTTGGCTTGTTACCTTCTGGTCTAGTTTCATTTATTCATTTGTTCAGAGCCACTCACAGAGGTATCGACCCTGGGAGCAGGAAAATCTGAAGCGCAAGACCATTAATTAAATATCAATATTCAACAATTATCGTATTGCATAAAGAAGTGCAATAATATTTCGGCCATAAACAATATTTTATCCCAGCTTAAAAGGTTAGCTGAGAGCCAGGCAGTGACGTGTGCAGGATTACTCTCATTTTAGTAGCGAGTTGCCCTCTATGAGGAGAAGAGGAATTCATCTACAATGCCTAACAAGCTGCAGAAAAGCATGGTGCAGCATTCTCATATTCTGTGAGCAGAGTATTTTTCTGTGGGTCACAAAGGTCTTTCTACTGGCAGAAGAAAGGGTCAACATTAGCTGATGGTGTGTGGGAAACCCCCTGCTGGTGCTGTGGGTTGTGTGGATACTACAGAGGGAACGATGTTTGAGAAAGTGTTAAAGGCTCACTGCATGTGTCGCTCCAGAACTAGAAATATTACCGGTTTCAGGGAACTAAACTTCTTTTCATTGCAGTCTTTGCAGGAGAGGGGATTCAGACGGATGCAGTAAATACACGCTATGACCGTAAATACCCAGGTGACATATTAGATACACTTTTCTGTCAATAATAATGCTGCACGTGTGTCCAACCTGCAGAGAAGCAGCTGCAGGCACATGTGGATACTCCTTAGATTGCGAGCTGAACAAAGATAAAAGGACTTGAACTGAAAAGAAGGAGAGTCAAACTGCACTTGATCATCTCAAAAAGCTAGTTTTAATGGAGGAACCCTGTACTGTTGCTGGTTGGTATAAACTGCAGTCTTTACATTGTAATAAATGTAGATGTGCTGTTCATTTAAACGCAGAGAAACCGTGTGGCAACACAACAGTGGTGGACCAGTCTGTACATTCACCTTCTGGGAAATACCTTTTTTTTAAGCTGTTGAGTCGTGTTGACATAAAAAGCACTTAAGAGCTGCAAGCTGCCTCAGAAAAGAAGAACAATATTGGCCTCGTCAAGAGACGTTTCTCTGTGTTGATACTTTGGACTCAGAGAAAAAGCAATTAGCTGATTAACTGATCAGTTGAAGGGCAGGAAATAATCCACTGGAATAGATACAGAACTATTGTAATCATAAAGGTTAATTAACACACAGCAATGCCAGTCCCATGCTTCAACTTTCCAAATGTAATGGCACCTCCGCTGTGTTGTTTATGACTGCAGAATGGAAAATGCATCAATCACATCAAATAAAATTGAGATGAGTCCATGCATCATAGTGCGTTCTACTCTCAAAATTTAATTATTTAACAGATTTTTTTTTTTAATACTCCTCAAATCAATAAATGTCGTGCGAGAAATCCTTCATCATTTTTTTAACGGCTTTCAGACAACTTTCAGACTGTTTTTGTGTTTGGTCTTAAATATTTATAATGACACCATCTAGATGTGAAGTAACTTTATTTGGAGTTCTGATCCCATTCCCAGCTATATGCTCGATAAAGATGCATCAGCTGAAATTTCCTTTGCTGATTCCAATTTTCTTCAAGGTCTGACTTGCCGACGGGGATTTAAGTGAATGTTCATAATCCTTCTTTGAACTACAACCAACTGCACACACCAACTCCAACAATCAACAATGATCAGCAGACGACAGAGGGTGCAGGATGTTTGCTCTGCCCTCTTGGCTTTTACTTTAATCTTTATAAGTTTACATAACACCCAGCATGCTCAGCAGGGTGATGATATTTTAAGCGTTGGATTAAGTTTGTTGTCTCTTGTTTCTCTTTGCTTTACAGTGCTAGTGTAAAACTCAGGGGACGAGTGACGTGACTGGGCCTCATCCTCTGGGGATCAATCCTGTAATATACAGCTAAAGTTCAACAGCTCTGGACACATTTCAGTCAGGGACAACCGACTTTAACATCCCAGGGACTCCCGCGTTGGCGTGGGCTCGCTGCGCTGCCTGGGGTGGCAGTTACACAGACATACACACCTTCTCACTCACCTACATACTCACTCCACAGTTTTGGGGGACAGATAATCACAGTAGCCTAGTTTTGATTCAGTCTCAGGGACCTGAAATGGTTGCTGTTTGTGTCTCTGATGGTTCTCGTGTCTGTTTGTTTTTTTCTCTTACAGATCTCCAAGGCTTGTGTGCTCGATGTGCGTTTCCCTGTGTTTTTCGCGTTTAAACTAGTAGCGGATGTCACCCTTCACCCATACCCACCACCCCGACCCCCCACTCCCCATCACATTAAAAAAAAATGTATAATAAATAAATAAATAAAAAATATATATAAAAAAAAAATACAAAAAAACAAAAAAATAATATATATATATATATATATATATATATACACACACACAGAGTATTAATCAAATAAATATATATGATATATTAAAAATGCATATATATATATATATATATTTATATATCTATCTATCTATCTATCTATCTATCTATCTATCTATCTATCTATCTATCTATATATATATATATATATATATATATATATATATATATATATATATACATATATTAGGGCTGGGCGATATGGACCAAAAGTCATATCTCGATATTTTCTAGCTAAATGGCGATACTCGATATATATCTCAATATTTTTTCTGTGCCTTAATTGGGGTTTCCCCCAAAGCATTATAGCATAGCATCTCTGTTAGCTTCATTTTTTTCTGAAGCAAACCCTTAAAAAAACCTTCAGTTTTAATACAAAGCCTCGTGCTAAATGTCACCCAGGTACAAAATATCAAAATGTATAAAACAAATGAAATAAAAATAAACTGCCTGAATATATAGAATAAAAATGCTTCTTGAATAAAATAAAACAAATATCCCTTTCCTGCATAACAATTACATTAAAATACACTGTGCAATTAATACAATGTAGACAGTAACAGGCAGACTTTTCCACTGAGGTTGACAGTTGTGCAAATAACAAAACATTTGTGCAAATCTCAAATAAAACATTCAAGTCAATTTGTCACAAAATAAGCTATATCAAAATCATTAAAAAAAAATGTTAAAGAAAAAAAAAAAAATTTAAATCGATATAAACAATATTGTCTTGTACCATATCGCGTTTGAAAATATATCGATATATATTAAAATCTCGATATATCGCCCAGCCCTAATATATATATATATATATATATATATGTATATATATATATATATATATATATATATATATATATATATATATATATATATATATATATATATATATATATATATATATATATATATATGCCTCAGCTTTTACCAACATGGTATTAACCATTAATATGTATGCAGACAAAAACATCCCAGGGACTTCTACGCCCCTTGTGTGGCTCAACATAAGGTGGTGAATGTTACAAAAGCTTGTCGGTCGTCGACCCGGCACAATTCAATTAGCACCCGGCCCTGCCTTGGCAATGTCAAAGTTGTGCAGCATATTTATGCAAATTCTTTTTACACATTTGTCAGATGAAATGATACCTGTGTGACCAATAAAGCTCAACTAAACTGTCCTCAGACATCAACACCTTTAACATGCAACAAAACCACACCGATTATTTGAAGAAACGCTGCGATCTGAGACCGAGCCCGGACCAGAGATCTGAGCCTCTGCTTGATACCAGCGGGGCGGCTCCTCCCTGCACACCCCCTCCTCTCCGCAGGATCACTAATCACACAACCATTCTTCTAAACTTTGCCTTTAGAGTTATTGCACTCTGAGCAATATTTCTCTCAGAATTAGGGTTGAGTTTATGAGGATGTGTAGCGAGGGAGGTGTGTATGATGAACGGTGTGGCTGAAGTCTAACCCTGCACCAGCTCAATCAATGGCTGTGATACACAGACATGATATACACTCTGCTGCAGCCCGCACACCGCTCCCTGATTCATCTCCAACGTGAGAGGAATGCTACACTCAACTTGTGTGATGAAAAAAAAAAAAAAGTGTCCATTGGTCAATGTTCTTTTGTGATGTGAGGAGCACCAAATTAATGGACTAATGAGCGGATGCTGGAGAGCGCGGTTGGCATGGACACTCATGTTTTCCAACCATGGGGTAATAAAGCGGTCCTTCATCTGTTTGTGTCTCTCTTCGGGGCCTTGACGCTCATCTGCAGCATCGCAGCAACACTGACAATCAATAGCAGGGGAAGGAATGACAAACACAAAGCTGGCATTATCACAACTTATCGACCCAAAGGCAAACTGTTTGTTTTTTGCGTCAGAATTTGAACAAAGCATGAGGACAGACTGGACAAAAGCAGACATCAGAGCTGTAACCATGCTGGTTCATCATAACACACATGCATTTCAGTTGAGCTAAGATAACTTCTACCATTTTCCCTCAAGCGGATCATAATCTATGATCTGGGAAATAACAAAAATGACTAGAAGTGATAAAACCAGTGAAACTAATCTGTCGTGTTTGTTTCATGTCAAACACGTCAAACATTAGTTTGTGAGTTAATATAAACTCTGGGAATATAATCTATGATCTGGGAAATAACAAAAATGACTAGAAGTAATAAAACCAGTGAAACTAATCTGTCGTGTTTGTTTTATTTCATAAAACACGTCAAACATTAGTTTATGTGAGTTAACAGCAACAGATCCCCTGACATATATACTCCTGCACTGATTTGGATTGATTTGCCAAAAGTGACGCAGCTTTAGGTGTTTACTGGAAGACTGTAAAAACCTTTGAGCAAAGTCTCTCCATCATAAATAAAAAGGCCCAGATGTTTGGTATTAAAAACTGCTCTAAAGGCACTAAAGACACGTTTAATTTTTCTCTTCCATTTTCTTTTTTCCCAATAATTTCCTGATATGGATCACCAGATTATGGGTGGGCAAAAATATCGATATGGCAATATATCGCGATACTTTTCCAGCCGATTCAATATCGATATTCAAAATTTGAATATCGATTTTTTATTTTTTTTTATTTTATTTTTTTTTATTTATTTTTTTTTATCCCTGATCTTTTTCCCATTATATCACCCAGTGCTCCTACCTAAGTGACAGTCCTGGGCATTGCCACTCTCTACCAACCCTGGGAGGGCCCTGCACTGAGCTCAGGTTTTATTTCACGTTTTATTTCATTTTATAATTTATTTTTTATATAACACAATTGCCTGTCCTTAAAAAATGAAAAATAATGGACAGAGGTTTATTTATTTATGGATTTATATCTATACTGACTGATCACTGTGCCTGTCCTTGGTTTTAGTACCCATCTTTCTTGTGTTTATTATCATTTGCCACATAATTAAAGCAACCTCATACTAAATGTAATGTTAATTTCATATGATGTAAATAATATGAAAAACATATATAAATATGTTGTAACTTTAGCTTGTATAGTTATAATAAAACATTGTTTTCACTCAGTTTGTCCCATGAATTGTCACTATAATCTGATGAACATGCAACTCGGATTTTAAGATCCATCACTATCATCTGATGTACATATATACAACTTGGATTTTAAGATGTGTAATGCATTTTTAAATTTTTCGGTGAACTATGTAGAATATAATAATCGGGATATCGCAATGTGTATCGTATCGTGGCTCAAGTATCGTGATGCGTATCGTATCATGAGGTCCTTCCCAATACCCACCCCTACACCAGATACATCTTAGTAGTGACTTCAGTGACAACAGGTCATATTTAACAGGAAGAAGCTTGAGACAAATACTGTATTCACATTGTAACGACATGTGGGCTCCATGGTGACAATAACTAAAACTTAAACCGTAGCAATCCTCAGTCTTCTGGAAGCTCTGGGCTTCTTACTCATCAGGCGTGTCCCTGTGTGACTAACTGCTGACAAACTTCTTGAATTTTCCTCAGAAATATCAACTATCTTTATCTGCATTACTGCCATCATAATTCTACCAGGAGAGCCAGAGGGAGGAAAAAAATAACCCTTTCGCTCCTAAATCACATTTTTGGAAGATTAAAATGATCCTCTGGGCCTGTTTGCTGAAATATTGTGGTGGATTTGACCTTTTACAGTTTTACAAATTGAATCTGTAGCAAAGTAGCACATTAATATACCAGACATCCTCCAGTTTTCACCATTTATAGCACAACACGGCTGGCCAATGCCAACAACAGACCGATGCTCTCTCTCCTCTAGGTAGTGAGACGTAAAGCTGCTTGTATGAGACAGCAAAACCAAAAAAAACCCGTGACCTACAGCGCTGCGGCTCTCGACACCTCAGCCAAACAACATCCGTGCCGTTGAGTTTATATCGATCAAGCCTGTCTGCACATGTGTGTCACAGCGAAACAGCTCCCCAGCTCACAGAGCTGCACACAGGGACAGCAGGAGGACGCCAAATGTTCAACCCTGGTGTGAGTCGCCCCTGAAATTCCTCTAATAGCTCTGGCTCGTGGGTTTCATGATAAATCAATCCATGCAGTCTTTGAGTCTGAAAGAGATCTGAAAGTTTAAAAACCACGATACATGTCCTTTATTTTTTACTGCAGTCCTCTACTTTTAGTTATATGCCACCGACCTGAAAACGTATCCCTCTACAGAAAATAAGATCTAAATGAATGCAGGCAGAAGAGTGAGTGGTGGAAAGTTCTCCTGTTCCCAACCACAGCCCATAATATCCGACCGGTGACAGATGCTGCATCACCACTGACGGCCAGACGTTTGCTGACATCGAGCAGTAAAGTGGAGACGGCTCCTCGTCAGATCCGTCTGCAGGACCAGCTACGTGGGAAGAAGTTCAACTTTCTTCTTAGCAGCAAATAAATACAGGACTGTTTCAGAAAATTAGAATATTGTGATTTTCTGTAATGCAATTACAAAAACTAAAATGTCATACATTCTGGATTCATTACAAATCAACTGAAATATTGCAAGCCTTTTATTATTTTAATATTGCTGATCATGGCTTACAGCTTAAGAAAACTCAAATATCCTATCTAAAAAAATTAGAATATTCTGGGAATCTTAATCTTAAGCTGTAAGCCATAATCAGCAATATTAAAATAATAAAAGGCTTGTAATATTTCAGTTGATTTGTAATGAATCCAGAATGTATGACCTTTTTGTTTTTTTTAAATTGCATTACAGAAAATAAAGAACTTTATCACAATATTCTAATTTTCTGAGACAGTCCTGTAAATAAATTAGTTAATAAAAAAATCAACCTGTCTAACAAAACAGCCTCACTGAAAACAATCCTCCTTTACAACACATGAAACTTAACTAAATGGAGAGAAAGAGGAAGGATATCTGCTCTTTTCCTGAGCTTTTTCCTTTCTCTAACCCATGAGAGATTATGTAAAATCACAGGTTGATAGACCACTTCGCCCAACACTCATGACTGATGAGCTCTCACACGCTGTTCAGTTAACTAATCAAGATAGTAAATACTTCTTCTGGGGTTTAAATTTTAAAAAATCTGCCATTTACTCATTTTAGAAAGGATTTTACTCTCTGTGGGTTTCTCAACGGCCGCAAATCACTTGAACAGTTTGTCAGCTCGTGGCATTTATTTAAGAAAAATCCATGTGAATCTCAATAAAAATTGTGTTCAATCTCCATCTTTTATTGGTGACACATGTCTGCAGCAGAATTAAAAAGGATAAATAAATCCTGCGTTAAGGAATGCAGAGGTGTACCACATGTGGAGAGTAACGGTTGCCAACGGTAACTCCCTCAGCGGGAGGTCTGCACCTAAACCTGCCCAGTGATTCAGCCAGACACCACCTCTGTCTGGGGTATCGGCACCCGTCGGGATGGAAGCCCCCCCTCGATCGGTTAAAACCACATTATTTACAACGAAGAGCGCTAGGAATATTTCTGGACTTGAGCGGTTGAATTAGAGAGGATTAATGAGGGCCTGCTCTTCCCTCGCCTCGGGGGCAGAGTGTGCAGTCAGCTGACGGTGATAACGCAGGCCTGTTTTCTAATGGAGAGTCTCACACTACTTTTAGCAACATTATTCCAATGTCTCTCTGTGCGATTTGTGCAACGTGTGATGTTTGACAGCCAGTAAAACGACCACCTTAAAGTAGCAGATGAAGAACTTCTCCGAGAGCTTCACGGACGGATGATTTCTTACGGCCATGAAACATGGTGTTCCCCGTCTCCGCAGGAGACTCGCAGCATCATCTGCACACTTGATCAAACGCTTCCTCAGACCGGTTTCTCCACGCAGCTCATCAAAGGGGATGAGATCATCAAGAGGAGTAAAACAAACAGGAAAAACAGCTTCAAGTATGACAGAAAAATTGCAAGTGCTTAATTAAACCTGAACTGTCTAAGCAGTCGCTCGCAAACCTTCAACTATCACCACTTCCAGGCTTGTAAAGCATCTAGAGCTGTAGTTTCTTTGGTGATTTCACTTCCTGTGTGTTTACCGAGTCTGGTAGAAAAAGGTCTTAATGACTTCCTTTAAAGCAAAGCTCAGACTGTAGGATTATAGGTGTCGACTAGGGCTGTTCGATTAATCGATTTTAAATCGTAATCGCGATTATGTAATTAGAACGATGTTAAAACGGGAAAATCGTAAAATCGATTTTTCACTTTTTTTTTTTTTTATTTATTTATTTTTTAAACCTTGTCTGCACACATATTAATGATTGATACCATATTAATGATTGATGGAAATACCTCTCAATACCTGCGACAAGTGCCCCATCGGAGAGGCTCTTTAGTGTAGGAGGGGGCGTTGTAACATGCCACCGGGCATCCCTCAAGCCAGATGCGGTAGACCGGCTCGTGTTCCTTGCAAAAAACTTGCAAATGTGAATATCAAATGTAATGACTGACATTACACACCTCTACCTCCTTCATGGGTTGCATTATTATTTAGCATGCAAAGACCCAGTTTAGTTTAATTAGAAAATTTCTTGTTTTATTTAATTGGAAATATAACTTACTGTATGTTTGCAAGTGCTGATTTGCTGATTTTTTTTTCAGAGATAAAACTTTATATTTTATTATATTTTTTTAAACTTTTTTTCAACTTATTTTACAGAGTTTTGCACTTTATTCATTCATTTTTGGTTTAATAAGAGCAAAGTTTGCACTTAAAGCCCAATGGGGCAAATGTTCAATAAAAAAACAGCATATTTGAAATAATTTCTTTGCCTTTTGTCAATTCACAAAATAATCGTAATCGTAATCGAAAATCGGATTTTGAGAGAAAAAAATCGAGATTTTATTTTTGGGCAAAATTGAACAGCCCTAGTGTCGACACTACATAACATAGTCATAGTCGACTTGTAAATTTTGGACGCAGAAGATCCAGTGGCGAACACGAGGTCATTTAGCAGATCCAACAAGGAGCCTGTCACTTCTCCTCCCTCCACAGACCCACAAAAGGTCCAAGAAGGACCTCAAAACGCCACACAGTCCAAGTGACATGCTCATTACCAAAGGCAAAAGGATGTTCTGGAAGTTAATGCGATTTTTAAAAAAAACAGCCGTAGCAGCAGCGAAAGCATCAGTAGATCACACGTTCTGAATCACCTTGATAATTGCAGCATAATATGAATCATCCTGAGGCAGAGTATGAAGAGCGGCACGTAAGTGAACCCCTCAGGGTCTGAAAGAGCTGGGATGCAGAGAGGAGCTAAACGCTGGGCGGACTATCCTGCCGCTGCAGCGCTGGCACCGGTGAATCATCTGCTATTATTGTAAAGTACGGGTGCGTAATTATGTGATATTATGGACTCTTCAGAGAGGAACACTCATGTCTCATCAACGGGAAAAGTTTTACATGTATATTCCAGCATCTCACCAAGCACTCCGTTCGGGCTGGAACTTCATTTCCAAAAAGTTCTGCCCTCTGTGAGAAACAAGGGTGTGAGGAATAAGATCACCAGTACCAAATCAAAATAAAGTTATCCAGTTATTACCAGGCCTTAAGGCTGCAGTCGGGAACCTCCCAAAAATCCAATAACCGACAAGAGGATTCGCACACACACAACGTTCATGTTCCCCCCAACGCCCCCGCCAATCTCCACCACTTTAAATGAGGTACATCCAATCTCAGATGAACAACTAGACAACCAACAGACAGAAGCAGTGTGAAGAAGAAGTACAGACCAAGTTAGCCGTTGGTAGGGCTGTTCGATTAATCGATTTTAAATCGTAATCGCGATTATGTAATTAGAACGATGTTAAAACGTGAAAATCGTAAAATCGATTTTTCACTTTTTTTCTTTTTTTTTTTACCTTGTCTGCACACATATTAATGATTGATACCATATTTATGATTGATGGAAATACCTCTCAATACCTGCGACAAGTGCCCCATCGGAGAGGCTCTTTAGTGTAGGAGGGGGCGTTGTAACATGCCACCGGGCATCCCTCAAGCCAGATGCCGTAGACCGGCTCGTGTTCCTTGCAAAAAACTTGCAAATGTGAATAGCAAATGTAATGACTGACATTACACACCTCTACCTCCTTCATGGGTTGCATTATTATTTAGCATGCAAAGACCCAGTTTAGTTTAATTAGAAAATGTCTTGTTTTATTTAATTGGAAATATAACTTACTGTATGTTTGCAAGTGCTGATTTGCTGATTTTTTTTTCAGAGATAAAACTTTATATTTTATTATATTTTTTTAAACTTTTTTTCAACTTATTTTACAGAGTTTTGCACTTTATTCATTCATTTTTGGTTTAATAAGAGCAAAGTTTGCACTTAAAGCCCAATGGGGCAAATGTTCAATAAAAAAACAGCATATTTGAAATCATTTCTTTGCCTTTTGTCAATTCACAAAATAATCGTAATCGTAATCGAAAATTGGATTTTGAGAGAGAAAAATCGAGATTTTATTTTTGGGCAAAATCGAACAGCCCTAGCCGTTGGTCAGACTGCTGGTTTACAGTGTTCCTGTACATCTTAATGCAATACCAAAGAAAGAGGGCTTATTCAGTGACAGAGAACCACGGTCAAAGGAAATGGGGGGGAAACAAGGGCCACATCTCTGACTCTACAGTGACTACGTTTACATACAGTCAAAATTCAGGTAATTGCTAATATTCCGGTTACTGAAACATTCGGAATATTCCGTTCACATGATAATTAATCATTTGGGATATCTGGATCAAACCAGCGACGCACGGAGAACATCATGACGCAATTCCCGTCATTTCCGCTTCTCCTTCCTGTATCCAAATTCAAAACAAATGCTGCTTCGTGCAACTTTTCGCTCAACTTCTTGTAAATCTTCTATCCCGGTACTTTCTACCGTCTACAAATGCAGAAATGTTCATATCCTTCATTACATTTATGAAGTGATTAGTCTCCTCCTGGTCTTGGTTTCTCCGTGTTTATAAGAACTTCCTGGACTCAAAAGACCAAGATTCCTTGTGAACAGAGCATGCGCAGAAAACAAATTCCTGTTCCGTTTGATATCCCGTTTGGCGTTTACATGACCAAATATTCAGGTTTTAAAAGGAGTAACCCAGGGCTCATATTCGGGTTTTTAAAAACCAGAATATGAGCAAATTTGGGTTATTCAAAGGGGTTATTGGTGTTTACATGTCCATGCAAATTCGGGTTATTGCCAATATTCGGGTTTTAAAAGGGTTATTGATGCATGTAAACACAGTCGGTGTCATTTAAAATCTGAGATGCTGAAGTTCATGAGCGTGCAACAAGAAAAGGACTGAGCAAGCTTACTTACGAGGCTTTCTGAGAGAGAATCTCTTGAGAAACGAGACAGTAACTTAAGATTTAACTTAAACTAGTTGCTAGAAGCATTCATGTACTCTTTCAATTGAAACTGGAAGTGATATTTTAGGATCTGAAATAAAATCGAATTTAACATTCGTTCCTTAAAAGTGCACAATGTGAAATGTTAATTAGGACAAAGGTCGGAGAACTGCTACGGCAGTATAAACGCTCCTGCATCACGGTGTTTTCCTCCCAGACTTCCAGGGACGAGTCACATGCTGCTGATTACAGTGGAGAGGAGAGGAGAGGAACATGAGGACCTGATCTGCAGCTGCACGCCTGCGCTTCTAATCCTGCAGGTGTGGCACTTCCCAAACAAAATGAGACATCACAGGAAGGCTGTGTAAATACAAGCACCCTCCAACGCACCTGAAGTCCAGGTGAGAGAAGAGCTGCATCCCTTCCCCGGTCCTGATAGAGCAGCTCCACTGACCACACTAGTGATCCCGGGGTTTGACATGCATTCCTGATAAATCTGCAAGAGCTCAAGGCTGGCCGGCCGTGAAATCCCCAGAGGCTCGGCGGCTTTCTTCTAGACTCTTTAAGCCACTTATACCAGATTAAATTCTGCTTTCTTGAGGTAAATATTCATAATTTAAAGCATTCTGAGCGTTTGCTTGGAAATTAACAATAAGCTGCTCTTACATTTATCACTGAGTGTCCTGACTGGCTGCACAATCAAGAGTCAATTTTTAATGAAGTTAATATTGTTGAGGATTTAACATTCATTGCTCTTGAAATAATGAAAGAAAAAGGTTTATTGTGGTCTATGATTACATCAGTGGCAAAAATGCCCTTTAAACAGCATCTGTAATGATGCAGCTTATCAAGATATTTCCCATCCTTCAAAATGTGTCACTGTGACGAGCCGGCTGCTGCTCCCCACTTCCACTACCTGACTCCAGATCTAGTTAGTCTCATTATTTCCTTGTGAGCGGGGCAGGAGCCCACAGTCACAAGCCGCCCCTGCAGTCCACTCTGCCGCTGGAAAGAAGGCAAGAGGCACAGGGACTGCTAATGAACCCGACTGCCATCGGTGGCATTTCAAGAGCAGCAGAGCATGAATTTGATTAATCTTTGTCCTAATTAGATCGAACAATTAACATACCCACCATCGAGCCCTGTAGCCTAGTGACTCTGCATGAGCTGCAAACCCCCCTCTGCTTCAGACCGGGGTGGGGTGAGAGCAAACCCTCGCACTGAAACTCTCTGGATCTTCTGAGCAGATCCGTTAATGCACACCAACGGATAATTCTGTGTGATATCTTGGGCGGATGATGAGGTCGAAGGCTTGGAAACCGTTTTGTTGCCTTTCCTTTCAAAAGCAACTCGTTTCTGTGCTTTTAATTCGGAATCAGAGAAGATATTGACGGGTCTCATCATGAATGAAGTGCGCGAGGCAAAGCAGAAATAGATGTGAGGGAGGGAAAATAAAAAATCCAATCTTCATTAACATGGAGATGCTCCCCGATGTGAGAAGCCTCCAGGACAAACTTGTTCACTTACTGACTAGCTGGTTTAAGCGTGAACTGTGTGCTGATGTGAAATATTTGTAATGCCTCAGTTGTTACATGAAGTATGTCCTTAAAAAGAAAAAAAAAACAACAAGCCAGCAGAGCAGGGCCAAGCCACCGAGGACACAACATCTTCTGATTTCTGCTGAATTCAAAATACAAAATACAAAATCAGGCCAAAAAAAACAAAACAAAACCAAGTCCTTCAGTGTGATGAGAGAGGGCAGGAAGTCTGCTTCTACATGAGTGCAACAACAGCTATTACATAACACACACACACCAAATGTCCCATCAATCTTGACTGTAATGCAGCATATAATGTAATCAATCAGCATAATGGCAGAGGACGTGACTGACAGACGGGGAAACTGTTGCTCTTATCTCTCAGGTGGCCAGGCTGCTTGCTGGTGGCTGTTTCCTGATTCCAGCACATGCATATACTTTGTAAATGTTTAGGCTCTTTCAGTGCTGAATTTCAACAACAAACTGTTGGAAATAATACACTAATGGACTTTTATTAATGAACGTCTCCAATGTATTACGCAACATTTACTTCAAGATAACGCAACAGTTTACATCAGCTTTTGTGTTTATTATGCTCATACGAGATAAACAACCCAGCCGATGTGAAGTGACAGTTCATTACGTGCCCACCCCGTCTTAAATTGTTTTGGACATGTTAAGAAAACGGTGAAAACAGGGAGTTAACGTTTAAGCGAGCGGGTTTTGAACCGAGTTCGGTCCTCAGTCCGGCGCATGCGTCAGTGATCTTCCGCTATCAAACTTGTGAGTCCTCTCCCAACTTTCACCATGTGCGGACATGGGGACCGACATGGGACTGACACGGGACTGACCTGGTGTGTAGTGTGGGGGGTGGTGGTATTTCTCCTGGGGCTCCTCGGCAGCCTCCTGCCCTGCCCCAGGTCCAGGTCCGGGTCCGGGTCCGGGCCAGAGTCTGTGAGAGACGGCGTCCCTGACAGCCCTCGCCCCGCTGCCCGTCAGGGACAGGATGAAGTCCATGGAGCAGCAAGACGAGGGGAACGACGCCTTCTAAAGCGCTGCAAAGTTGGCTGTCATTGCGAAAATCCGATACAGTGTCACAGGTTTAAACTCGTGGTGAGAAAGCCCCAGCTTTGTGCACATTCCTGAACAGGAACTGTCAGAAACACGTCAACAAGTGGCCGCTTTTCCCGCCCCTAGTGGAGCCACGCTGCAACGCTGCAGCCCACAGGCTGCAGACACCCGGGGAAACACCACCCTGACCCGGGCAGGGGGGCCCAGAAACACACACCAGAGCATGCACAGTCTGGATCAGCCAATACTACATCTATATCGTTAATTTGTATATAACCAGTACTGGAGTTGAGGGGGGATGAGGGGGGATGGCATCCCCCCTGAAATAAAAACGGTCCAAATCATCCCCCCTGTAAAACTGACATCCTCCCTTTCCATCCCTTATGTCATTTCATCAATGAATGTGGTATTACTGCTATTTGAACTTTTAGAGTCATCACCAGAAAAATAACTTATTTGACAATTTTCACCTGTTTCAGGTAAATTTTCACTTGAAATAAGTAGAAAAATCTGCCAGTGGGACAAGATTTATCTTCTTATTAGAAGCAAAAAAATCTTGTTCCACTGGCAGATTTTTCTACTTATTTTAAGTGAATATTGTTGTTTTTTCCAGTAATGAGTCTAAGAGTTTAATTGTAATGAGATTTTTTTTACTAAAATGAGACATTTTAACTAGAAATAGGACAAATATTCTTGTTAAGATTTTGAGTTTTTGCAGTGATCCATTTAATTATTCTGCGAAGGACAGAGTCATATTGATAAGTTCAGAAAAGTGTTTTTTATTGTTGTGTTTTGATGTATTTGATGTAAGCCCAGTGGATATTTAAAGCTTACAGAAGGCTGCATTTAACTGCTGCTATGTCATTCCTGCAGTATTTCTGCAGGTGTTTTGGTCAGTGCTATTATTTGTAATATATTATATTATTTGTAATCAGCACAAATTATTTGTCCTCATATGATAAAATCCACCATCCCCCCTGATTTTTTTTTACAACTCGAGTACTGTATATAACATAACAGTTGATGTAATTAAAAGTAAGTTCAAAGTGAGCTCTGACCTGAGCCTCAGCTCTGCTGTGATACTGTAGGAGATCTGAAGAGTCTGTGCAACCCTAGGACCTGTTAAATGTCTGCTCGTGCAGTGAGCCACAGACTGGCATTTGCAGTGCACTAAAGAATGCGGAAAAGTGACAATTGACAGACCAGAGGAGGGTGTAATAATAAGAATAATAGAGAAGCAGTTTCAGGTAGTGAACTAGGGAAGTCTGTGGTTGCATAATTGATCCACGTGCAGAATTAGAAACAGAATCATGTTTATTTGGCCAAGTCAGATCAAGCAAGACATGGAACTTGACTCGGTTATTTTCGCTTACTGTACAGTGAGTAGGCAAATAGGCAAATGACGGCTCTTATTAACATATATACAATTTTAAAAAGTGAAAGGTGCAGCAGAATGAGGTAGACATGGTTATTGAAAGGTGCATTGTTACAGCATATGATTGTGGTTATTATTATTATTATTGCACGGTGATTGATTCTCTGAGACTCTGAGTGATGAGAGTTCATCAGAGCAGCAGCTTGGGGGAAGAAACTGTCTCTGTGTCTGGAGGTTTTGGCGTACAGTGCTCTGTAGCCGTCCAGAGGGGAGGAGTTCAGACAGACTGTGTCCTGGGTGTGAGGGGTCTGCAGAGATGCTACCTGCCAGTTTCCTGGTCCTGGACCGGTACAGGTCCAGGATAGATGGGAGGGTTAGTCCCAGTTATCCTCTCTGCAGACCTGATTGTCCGTTGCCGTCTGTGTCTGTCTAGTTTGGTGGCCGATCAGAACCAGACAGTGATGGACATGCAGAGAACAGACTGGATGATGGCAGAGTAGAAGGTGATCAGCAGCTGCTGTTGTGAGAAAAGAATCCCCTCTAATGTGTATTTACGATAAAGCATCATGCTCTATTTATGCACTAATTTTCAAAAGCAATAATTGAAGCGTTTCTTATTGTGGGCATATTTAGGCAGGAATAGTGCCTTCATGTCGTCCCTGATCTCTCCAGGAAGCTGGAGGACATTGAAGCAGTTGTAACTGAAAACATTGAACCTGTATGACTTGAGACAAGCAAGTGCAATGCATGTGCAGGACTGCGCCATCTGCTGGTGACATCCGCTAATGTGCTCTTCAGTTTCAGCCACAACATGCCTTTTCAGTTTGGCTGCAGCAGCAACATACCGGTAATACAATCTTTTTTTTTTTCTTTTTTTAAAAACATATTTGATGAGTCAGTTTTTTAATTAAAATGTCTTCAAAAGAGAAGAGATTATTGTTCTTATCTGCGGTGATCTGCTCTTCATCTGGTGAGGCATTAAAGTAGATTTGGGTCTATGAATGAACGTGGCTGTTTAAAACGCTAATTTATCTGTTCATTAAAAAGTGGTCAAATGGTCTTATTCTGTAAAAGCACTGCAAATGATGAAAGGTTCATTCAAGGTTCACTAAAAGTTATATTATTAAAAAAAATATCACTATCCAATCCTGAGTGGAAAAAATATAAAGTGGAATCTTTACATACTGATCAGTGAATGAAAGCTTATTACACTAAACATGATTCGTAAATGAGGTTTATGGGAAACCGTCGTTGTAAAGCTCTCAAGAGAAATCTTATTGTACATAAGAGCATTATATAAAAAGAAAAGTCAAAGCAATATTTTTCACACATTAAACTCTTAAACATAAAGCAACGTCTATGCTGATTTATGACACCTGATGGATTCTCAGACAACATGATCTCATCCGGCCCAGTTCTGCCCACCGACCACCCACACAGCTCTGCTGGTACACGAGCCATTGGTTGTTTCTTTTCCTGGTCCAGCCGGGTCTCAGACAGGCTCGCCCACCGGCCGGCCCCACAGGGCCTTGAACCTGTGTAATATACTGCCTTGCTACAAAGCTGCCCAAAGCGGTCATCAAATCATCAATAACAGCCTCAGAGGGAGTCTCACTGGACTCCTCCTTTCTGCACCGAGAGATTTACCGCGCAACAGCTCCCACCCCAACACAAACGCTCCGGCTGCTTATAGAGACCTATTTTCTCTAAGAACTCCTCCACTCTCTAATTAAGCTGTAGTGTGACCAAAGAGGGAAAATGAAAGAATTCCCTCTGAGCTCATTCAAGTACATGAACATCATCACACGGAAATTATATAAATGACTTTGTTCTACTTTAGCCAGCATGTTTGACATCCGTTTCCTGTATTTTGGAGGTGATTAAAAAGACTGGAGCCAATTAGTTAAACGACATGCATGTTCTTCTAAACCTTGCCAGTAAAATGATTGGTTCACCTATTATTGTGCATTTACAATAAAGACATAATCTGACAGGTGCATTTAAATCATGAGCTCTCTTGCTCCTTATTCAGAGCTGCACTTCACAGCGCAGAACTACAATGGGGACCATTAGGGACCATTATGTTTCCTGACTTTAAAAAACATGCAAAATCCTGTTGTTCAAACAGTATAAATCTCCTGGTGTCAGCAGCAGCAGGGAAAAACTGTAACCTGTGTGAAAATAACAGGGGAAAATCCTGCTGACTCCACCCTGACTCGGCCCAACCCCGGGTAACCAAAAAGGGGCAGAACGCACAAGCTTGGCATCTGTAATCTCCGTCATCACGCCTTAACGCAAATTAATGTCACTTTATATTCATTCTGATTGAATCTGTCCATCCATCCTCCTTTTACGCTGCACGAGCTGCAGTAGATGGTGGCAGAGCGAGGGACCAATAAGCTACAGTAGATGCTGTCCTCTGGTCAGCCCCCCAGGGGTGAAGGTTTCAGCCTCCTGATGCTTAACTAAGCCTCCCCAGACCAGTCCAGGCCCGGTCCAGTCTGTTCCTACGATATTATCTGTAAAGTAAGAATGCCTATTCTCTGTAAGGTCTTTATTCCAATCTCAGAAGTCAAGCTCACCAAAACTAGGTAAAGAGATAGTTCAAGATTAGAGCTCACTGCTCGACCCCCAATTTGCCGTATCACCCCCCTGCAAAGGACCTAGGGCTGGGCGATATATCAAGATTTTATTATATATCTATATATTTTCAAACGTGATATGTACGAGACAATATCGTTTATATCGATTACAATTTTTTTTATTTTTTATGATTTTGATATAGCTTATTTTGAGACAAATTGACTTGAATGTTTTATTTGAGATTTGCACAAATGTTTTGTTATTTGCACAACTGTCAACCTCAGTGGAAAGGTCTGCCTGTTACTGTCTACATTGTATTAATTGCACAGTGTATTTTAATTTAATTGTTATGCAGGACAGGGATATTTGTTTTATTTTATTCAAGAAGCATTTTTATTCTATATATGCAGGCAGTTTATTTTTACTTCATTTGTTTTATACATTTTGATATTGTGCAGACATCCCTTAATAAATGTACCTGTGTGACATTTGGCACGAGGCTTTGTATTAAAACTGACGGTTTTTTTAAGGGTTTGCCTCAGAAAAAAATGAAGCTAACAGAGATGCTATGCTATAATGCTTTGGGGGAAACCCCAATTATGGCACAAAAATTTTTTCGATATATATCGAGTATCACCATTCAGCTAGAAAATATTCGAGATATGACTTTTGGTCCATATCGCCCAGCCCTAAAAGGACCTCAACTTGAGTCAGTGGATTTCACCCGCCGACCCTTCGATGCTGACCCAGAGCTGGTTGTGTGGGTGTTTTAGTACGGACAATAGCACGGCAAGCCATGTCACCTCTGCTCAAATGCTTATCCAATGTTCTAAGTGATGAGTAGCTCAAGTGATGACAGCGGGTCAAAGCAGTCCAAAAAAACCCTGCCCCGAAATATACAGACTGTATATGTGATTTATTAAAAATCACCCACTGGACACGTCACAGATGTGAAATGTATCTATGGATCAGAAGTCATTGGATGAACTGATACTTCTACATTGAAAACTGGATGGAAAACTGGTGAAAGCTCAGAGGAGGTCTGGTTCATGAGGCTTTGCAGTCGTGTAGAAGATAGTGAGCAGCTTCTCATTAGAGGCGGGCGGGCCTGAGTTTAATCCTGAGGAGTGGAGCGGTTTCATCAGGGAACAAGCAGGCCGGTCGCTGGGGAGCTGCTGCTTCCCGCTTTCCAACAACAGACGAGAAACGTTACATAAGTAGAGCTGAAGGAGCATATACTGCCGTGAACAACGTCCTGCATGCACACTGGAGCATCCTCGTCACCATCCGCGTGCACACTTTTCACGTGTCCTCCCTTGTTTATAGTGCAAATCACTATGACAGTAAATGCAGCAAAGAGGTCGCTCATGCTACACAAATGTACCAGCTGGCCAGCAGAAGCCAGCCTTTCAGGTTTGTGTTTGGAGGGTTTACGGCGGTATGCGAGGTGGCTCAGGTCCGTTATCTCAGTAGTGACAAACGCTGCTGAAATGTCTTTAAGCATCTGTGGAGCGCCAGAACATACATTGTTCTGCGTTTCGCAAGCATCACGCTCCATTATCCCCCCGTCCACAAAACGTGACGAAGATAACTACAGTTTGCTGCTGGGAGGAATCACTCAGAGGCATCTGCACAATGATGGCAATCACAGGTGTTAAACAGGCCGCGTCACAAAATCCCACCCTCTCCGAGGTCTTTTCGCCGGGGAGGAGAAGCTTCGCCTCTCAAAAGCCGGTCTGGGCAACAACAGATGGACATGTTTTTCACGCTGACAGCAAGAGCAAAACATTCAAGGGAGGGAAACATGAATCGAACGCGCTGCGGTGCCTGTTAAGACCGCAACAATGCCAAGCTGAATCACCGGATCATCTGGAGGAAGAGGATGCTTCATTACTCAGGACCTGCATGAATAAGTCTGGCTGCTGTCACTCAAGCGCTCTTCATCACTTTAGATGACGAATGTGCACGTCTGAGCACACCATATCTCCTGTCACTCTTCTTTCTTTCCCCGTCTCTTTTTGCTTTTCTGAGGACCATAGAAACACTTGTTTGTCTTATGAGTCATTAAAGTGGGCATATTGTGAACAAATCCCTTCTTTTTTTTTAAAAAAGAAATAAAAAAAGGTTCTTTTTAAGTGTTTCCTAACTCAAAATGTCTGATGCAACACAACCTCGTCCCCTTTGTTCAGAGCCCACTTGTTCCATAAAAGGGGTAATCTAATGACTCATTTAGATGAGCAGGTTTCTGTGACATCACAGACCCAGATCAGCCTCCAGCTCTCTCTCCACCCACCCTGCCTCATGCTGCATTTGTGACGCCTCAAGCGGGACGCAAAAAGCTGTAACCCTTCAAAAATACACAGATCCTAAGAAAGATGGAAGTACAGAGTCAAGTAAAGGGAATCGATCAACTCTGTAAAACGGTCAAACTTTTGTAGCTTATCAATTGGGTATTTTGATCAAAGCCTTTAAAAAGATGTTTCCTTAATATCTCATGAAATTCTCTTTCATTGGGGAAGAGAAAGGGAAAGTTGTGACGATTGGTAGTAGAGAGCATGCAGAACTTGAAAAACTTCTTCCTATTATTTTTTTAATTGTGAAACCAATGCAGTTCCGTTTCTGCAGAGGTGCAGGTCAGGCTACAGCAGAGCTGTGGTGGACACGTGCCATCGGTGTAAATTACAAGGCTGAATCATTGAATCTGTGAATTATTCACTATTGCAGTACGTTGGACATAGCAGTCACAGCTTGTTGGCATTGTTAAACAAAGAGGCCATATAAACGTGCCAATGTGCCAAGCGAGGTGACACATATGAAACATCATCATCATCATCATCATCATCATGGGCCACTGATGGAAGAAAATAAGGAAGTTATCTAAATATATTGAGAAAAGGCCTCAGGTTTTAAGTTGGTTTAACAGTAAAAGCAGAGTGGGTATCATGCCTCTTCATTTATTGCCCATTTTCATTTATTTCACACATTTTGAGCAGCCTATTGACTTTTTTTAGTGTTAAGGTTTTGATTTGAGTAAAGGTAAATTCATGGTGAGTGTTCAAACTTAAGCAGGTTTCATCCCCACTGCGTCTTGTGCATCTCTAAAATGTAAATGCCCTATGAAAATAAAATAAAATCAGTGGCCAGGCTTGGAATTTTATTGAACAAAAAAAAAGAATAAAATAAAATGTATAAATTAGTGTTAAAAGAACCCCAATCAAAAACAGCATCATTGGTTGTGTATCGGAGGATTTAAGCTCTCCAATAGGGAAATAATAAAAAGAACAGATTTAAAATGTCAAAAATATGTGGTTTGAAAGTGAAAGTGGTCATCAGGCTGCCAAAGAAAAGCTCATAAGAGAAAAATCACCATGGTTTCCATGGTGATGAGAGATGGACTCTGGCATATAAAAGCCAAAGCATTGTCCTAAGTGTCTTAAATGAAGTAATGGAAACTTGGCTGGCTCTTCCCGTTCACTTTAACAGCGATAAGAGAGACTGCAGAAGCCAAAATAAATCATCCATGAAACAAGATCTTATGTCACCATAATAAAAAGATATGTATAATAAAATATAAAAACTACAGATTCTGGATGAATAATTCGTCACATTTGGTTTAATAGAGGATGTCAGAGTGTGGATATTAGTCTCTATGTTTCAAATCTGAAGCTTTAGGCAGAAAGGGGAAACGTGGAAGCGGTGAAGTGCCGTCGGGCCTGACACTGACCCGCTGCTCCACAACCCTGACCACCTGGCTTCCCTCACAGGACACTCCAGCAGGGCGGCCAGTGGAGATGGATGCTCCGTGGCGTTACAGCGGCCCATCTTTCAGCGGCACTTCCACTGCCCCACATCACGCTCATCTATCCTCTCTCTGGGTGCAGCGCTGTCTGAAGAGACCGGGCGGCCTCAGCGATGGATGACCGCTGGCTTAGCAGGAAGAACACATCTGTCAGTGGATACTCACCCCCGAGTCCAGAGAAGAAGAAAAAGACCCAACAACAACCCAATCTATTCACCTGCTTACTCTCACTTTAATGCTATTCCCAAGCAGGAAGGCTATTTATGACGAGTTGCTTGACAGCCAGCAGAGGATGCTTAATTACAGGTAGGGATGGGCGGTATGGACTAAACAATTTATCACGATAACTTCTGGCATTTATCCCGATAACAATAAAAAAAATACCAATTCAACTCCATCTTTTGAACTATAAATCTATCTCGCTCTCAGATCCGCCATGTTTGTTACACAATAACGTCATCAACTGGAATTTATACTTCTTTCTTTCTTTCTTTCTTTCTTTCTTTCTTTCTTTCTTTCTTTCTTTCTTTCTTTCTTTCTTTCTTTCTTTCTTTCTTTCTTTCTTTCTTTCTTTCTTTCTTTCTTTCTTTCTTTCTTTCTTTCTTTCTTTCTTTCTTTCTTTCTCATATCTTTCTTTCTTCCTGGCTCATATCCTTCCTTCCTTCCTGGCTCATATCCTTCCTTCCTTCCTTCCTTCCTTCCTTCCTTCCTTCCTTCCTTCCTTCCTTCCTTCCTTCCTTCCTTCCTTCCTTCCTTCCTTCCTTCCTTCCTTCCTTCCTTCCTTCCTTCCTTCCTTCCTTCCTTCCTTCCTTCCTTCCTTCCTTCCTTCCTTCCTTCCTTCCTTCCTTCCTTCCTTCCTTCCTTCCTTCCTTCCTTCCTTCCTTCCTTCCTTCCTTCCTTCCTTCCTTCCTTCCTTCCTTCCTTCCTTCCTTCCTTCCTTCCTTCCTTCACGTACGTTGTGTGTGGATTTAACACAGAACCATAAATCAGCTTTCCACAAAAACGTCACCCACAGGAATTTATCATTTTTACCGTGAGATGACAAATTCTTACCGTGGGGAATTTTTTTGACGGTATATCATGAACGGTAAAATATCACCCATTCCTAATTACAGGTGCATAAAAAATGAATAAAAGAAGAGGGAGTCATGAGGATGCTGTGTGATTAGAAAAGAGGATGAGGGGGAAAGAGAAGGGACATGCATCAGACATGCACCAGTGCTCCCTTCATACAGGGCAATTTATTAAAATAATAGAGCTCAGCGATGTGCTGAAGGTTAAGCCCACAATAAACCTGACAGGGACACAGAGAGAGGAGCAATAACACCGACACACAACCAGGCGAATAAACAAAACAACTACTGTTTTGCCACTGTCCACTTTATTATCTGTGCCGAAACTCCTCTGGAGGAGTTAATTGCTCTCTTTTAAACTCAGACACGGTCATATATTTGATCATTACCCTAAAACGCCTCTCATGAATCATTCAGTTACATTAAAGCCTCAAAAGGTTGCTGCGCGTCAGCCTCAGCGCGCCAGGCACACATCAGAGTCGGGCTGAAACCACACACAGCAGCGCGCTGACGGACGGGAACACATTAAGGGCCAAACAGACACGTAGAAATCCAACAAAGATGGAAAGAGACTCCGCTTTAAAACCGCCGTCGCCGTGGACACTCGTCATCTATCACCTGATAGAGAACATATTGCATCAGCAAGCTTCAGCTTAGATGAGTCAGTTCACCAACTGGCAACAAAAGATAAATGGAAATTGTTTAATATTACAAGGGCTGCATACGCTGAGAGCAGAAGATGAATGTAGATCCAGTCCGAGAAAAGAGCCACTGAAAGTCTTTCAAGTGTCTCAAAATGCAATACTCTGATCCGGTGTCACAGGAGAACGTAATTACTGGTGCGTACAACCCAGAATTTGTATTCAGGCAGATTTGCCTTTGAAACACTCAGTTTCTCAAGGACAAATGTAATCAGGCCGTGCAGTCACTTAAATGGAAATGTTAACCATTTCTTGTCAAGAATTAAGTCGTTAACTCGCAGTTTATAAGAAGCTTTGCTGAAGAATTTACTGATAATTAAGCTCAAATCTGTCGCTTGTGTCTGGTAAAGCACACTCGCAGTAGCTGGGACTTCTGGAAATGTAAAGTAGGCTGTTGAGAACATCGTCTTGTCAAGTCCAGTGAAACTAACGTGACAACCAGGTTACTGGTATAGCCAGCTCATCTTGTCCACAATTCTATTACAAACGCTAACAGCGTTTTTTCGACCCACTTATTTAATTACAGAGTTAACGAGAATTTACAAACCATAAAAATGTATGCTTATTAAAAGTAATTTATCATAATCTTGTGCCTGTAAATGGAAATGTTGCCTTCTGGATGCATTAATTAGTGTTTGTTTAGTTGTAACACATTTACTGTGCTCCACATTTATGACCAATCAGAGCTGATTGGGTCATTTTCAGTGGGGAGAATTAAAGGTCAGAGAGTTAAAGAGAAAGTAAAGTAGAGAGAAAGAACGAAGTAGCTGCAGCAATCTACAGAAATGTATTCATTCAAGTAATTATTTTAACACCAACCAAGTTTAATTTAATTTACATAAAGGCTAAAATCCTACACTGCACTTTGCCTAACAGGTGAGGACAGTAGCTGCTACTAAATGGACGGATCCATCCAAAAATAAAAGATGGCAGCTTCACGACGACGAGCTTGAGGGCTGAAACAGTACAGTAGAAACCAGTGACATCACAGTGGTCACATGTTGCACATTTTACAATGTTTAAGATTTTCAGTGAATTTCAAAGTTAAAACATGAAAACATCTGGAGACACTGTTGGAACTATGACCTTTCGGGCCAACATAGTCCAAACTTTGATGGTAACAGGTTTTCGGGAAACTAATGGACTTACGATGTTCCCCCGTAGCTTCACAATGCACGGTACCATGTTAGCTCAATGCTAACCCCGTTATTGTATGCAAACTGCTCCCTGATCCTCCTACCATCTAATTATGAGGGAAGGAGTCAGCCACTTTATGACAGCGCCCCCTTTGCTACAGCCAGGCGTTCCTTTTTCAGTGTTGCAGC